>NC_047510.2:33990142-34207642 GCF_902827115.2 Pseudochaenichthys georgianus | reverse complement strand
TATTGTTATTCTAGGCTTATGATCGGCGTGATGACGGTTAGTCGTCTCATTTTGCCACTTGTTAGCAACCTCAGTTTTATGACCGTAATAGCTTCAGACATTCATCAGTGGGGTGTTTACTGACGTGTTTACTGACGGAGAACCAACATGGAAATCTCTACAGCTTGTGTTAACCACAGACACAGACACAGACACAGACACACACACACCACAGACACAACCACACACACAGACCACAGACCTTATTTCAGGCATCTAAAGCTATTCAAAAAACATTGACTTTGAAGGAGTTCGAAAGTGCTCAAATGCAGACTTATTTCCAGGTGTTAGGACTTATTCCTGCACCGCTCTATATGTTAAACAATAACACTGCGGCATTGGAAAGAATAGAATAATATAACAGAAGCTTTCCCCTCTGGATGTACGCAGCAGACCGCTCTCTGTACGTCTCATTTTGTAAAGTGAGACGGATCATTTTGGGCCGGAGGAGCCCTGGCTGTAATGGAACATTCATAACCCTCAATGGCTTCTGGTTACCTAGACAACACACACACACACACTCGCACACACACACTCTCTTACGCCCCAGATGCAAATGAAGACACGTTACCAAGTAACCGTGAGAGCGGAGGGGAGTCGCTCACTCCACCTGTTCCTCTTTTTGTTTTTGTAAATGCACTCGATGCTTTTGAGCAGTCGCCACGCCTCCCCTCTGACGCTGTGGCGCTCGCTTCTCTTATCCGAGTGGTTTTATTGATGCCAGCCAGATGTCCGGGTCTGATGAGAAAGGATTTTGGAGCAAGGCTCATTTCACCTGACGCTGAACTGTATGTCCACCATTGGGGTTAACTCTTTATTTTAAGAAAGCCATCCTGCAACTGACGTTAACTCCTTCCCTTCGTCTTCATCTGCATGTTAGTTCATCCTCCTTTTGTCCTCTCTTTCTGTGTTCTGAATGTTTGGCTTTATGGTGTGAACAAAGCTTTGGAAATTAAACGTGACACATTTTTTAAATGTATATCATTTTCCATGACTTATAGTTTATAGTTAAATGAGTAAATTAGTAGTATGATTGCAGGTTTTACCAACTAACTAGCTAGTTTAAAATACGGTAAAGTTACCATATCCGGTTGATGAAGGTGTGTTTGAGTCAGTGTTTCCCCTACCATTATAGTGGAGGGGCGTTGCACCCCGCCAATGGAGCCCCGCGCCCCCCCTGAAATTCAAGGTGTTTAAAAATATATATATATAATTTATATATAAAATATATATATAATTTATATATAAAATATATACTGTATATAATTTCTTTTTTTTTTTAAATAATAAAAAATATATATATATATATTTTACCAAATTGCAACTAATCTATATCTACTGTCACTTTTCACATTGAACGTGTGCTCTTGTATTAACTAAAATAAACGCTTATATACGCTAATAAACAGCAACAACTTACAGACATACATAAACAAAAAGACAAAATGCAAAACATGACACACAAGACAAACCACACAGTCTGTGAAGTGAAATTCAAGCGATGCACACAATCATTACAATTTGAGACAGTCGAGCAAATCAGTTTCATCAATACCAGTTATAACAAAGTGCAGACCAGTTGAAAGTGAGAGGATAATGCATGTTTAAACAAACCCAATGATGCTAGAGATCTAATGGCAGCAGGTAAAGTAAGACACACTGATGCATTAATCAATAACAATAATCCACAGCGCCTCTCTCTGCTCCAGAGGATTTAAAATAAAAAACCCCAAAGCAGTAAACCTAGGGGAAACACTGTTTGAGTATTTTGGAACCAGTTAAGTGTACCCCTAACATATCTTAATTCTGATTCTGTTTCTCTGTGGCCTAAGATTGTCATCGTCGTAACTACACTGTAGCTATGTAGTATGACTAATACAAAGCCTTGAATTAAACCACTCAGTCTAATCGATAAATGCTCCTGTGTTGCGACTCTGACTTATAAGAGGTAAATATTGCTTTGACAACGTTGCCCCCTGGTGGCCTCCAATCACATATTGGAATAGCTCCAGATGATTTGTTTTTGTTGTTAAAAGATCTTACTAAATACAAAGTGTGTGAACCATAGTTTATATTTATGTGTGTGTGTGTGTGTGTGTGTGTGTGTGTGTGTGTGTGTGTGTGTGTGTGTGTGTGTGTGTGTGTGTGTGTGTGTGTGTGTGTGTGTGTGTGTGTGTGTGTGTGTGTGTGTGTGTGTGTGTGTGTGTGTGTGTGTGTGTGTGTGTGTGTGTGTGTGTGTGTGTGTGTGTGTGTGTGTGTGTGTGTGTGTGTGTGTGTGTGTGTGTGTGTGTGTGTGTGTGTGTGTTCATGCAGGACACAGCGGGTCAGGAGCGTTACCGTACGATCACCACAGCGTACTACAGAGGAGCGATGGGCTTCCTGCTCATGTACGACATCACTAACCAGGACTCCTTCAACGCTGTGCAGGACTGGTCGGTTGGATATTCTTTTCAATATTTATTTGGGCCTAGTTTAGCATTTTTTGGAGCATTTAAAAGTAAGAGATATGATCCCAACAAAGGAAAAGCATCTGATATTTTTAAACCGGTCAACTAAGAATGTTAATAATGACTCCAGAAAAAAGTTTGGTGTCTTTTTGTGTTGTCCCGTTTGTTATTTAGTGAAATGTATGGCTGTACCAAAGAGTTCTGAGTTTAGTTCAAAACGTTGACATTCAAATTCTAGATCGACATTTTAATTTTCTTTTGGGTGAAGATGCCATAAAATATTGTATTCAAAATAAGATGGCACGCACCAACACACTTATGCCCCGGCCACACAAGGACGAAAACGGCTAAACGCATAGGATTAACGCAAATGCAATCGCAAACAAGCTTCCGTCCACACCTTTATATATACAGTCTATGGTCCACACGCAATAGTTATCCGGATAGTGTCTGTCCCATGGATGTATAATAGTGTCTGTCCACAAGAGACAGCTCCGTTTAGCTCCAACCGCTGGAGAAGCTGCAGTACATATGCCGAGCCTGTACGTGGCGCTGTAACTTCCTCCACAAAGGCAGCGAAGAAGAAGGTTGTCATGGTTGCCCTTCTGTTTATTCTCCGCGGTGGGGGCCGAGGGAACCGGGCAGAGTTTTTCGCCAGTCAGCGTGTATTAAAGTTGAAATCTTCCGGACACAATTATAAAAGTGTCGGTCAAAGGTCTTCTTTGTTATTTATTGAGCTTTAAAACAAATGAATAACGACTCTATATGATATAATGATAAAATACACGGAGCCTCTCTTTTTCCTCCCTCTCTTCGGACAGCGCCAGTGTCTGTCTCATGCAGCAGATGATCCAGTAATGAGTGGCCCGGCCGACAGTAAACATAAACATATTTATAACTAGTTTAGGTAGTTTGAGAGGTAATTAAAATAGCTAAGGGTGATGATCTGACTTGAAGTGTGTGTTTTGCTGCAGGTGAGCGTGTCTCCGTCCTGTCAGATTAGACTTCACTCGCGTTTAGGTCCATATCGAGAGAAAGATAAATAATCTGAATTCAGTGTGCAGTTTACTTTGACGCGGGGGTGAGCAGCAGAGGTGGGGAGGCGGGCTATTGCCTCATCATTATCAGAAAATGATCGTATAGGGCGTACACACGGAGCCGTTGGACCCCCCAGAGCGTTGCGTATGCCGTTCTATCCACCTTGGGACCCGTTATCGTTTCCGCAGTCGTTTAGTGCTGTATTCGGTCGTCCTCGTGTGGCCGACCGGTCTTTATGACACTAAACAGTAACGCAAACGACCGTTTTCGTCCTCGCGTGGCCGGGGCATTCGAGAGACGTTGCAAATGTTGACGTCTTTTTAGCTGATAGAGGCCCTAGAGACACTTTAAAATATATAAATTAGTGCTGATTTGTAGTGAGAATTGTATTTCTGTTTTGCATGATTTGGGATGTATTGGGTGCTAAATTGCAATTTACTGCTTTAAATCGTGTAGACTGAGATTTGACATGTGTCCTACAGGGCGACGCAGATCAAGACGTACTCGTGGGACAACGCTCAGGTGATTCTGGTCGGAAACAAGTGCGACCTGGAGGACGACAGGATCGTCCCAACAGAGGACAGCCAGAGACTGGCAGAGGAACTAGGTACGAACTCTTTCACTCACAACGTGTTTGTCTTTTTGTTAAACTTCTACCTGCTAGCTTCTGCCTTTATGATACGATATACTTTATTGTCCCCGTAAGGAAACTTGTTCTGGACTCTGTCATGCAGTTCTGCATACATGTACAATAAACATTCAAATACATATCATCACTCATGCACCGTTTGCACAATACGCATATTGACAATGGCGACCTATTGCACAACCCTCATGGCCAACATTTAAAAGTATATTACATCATCATCTCTATTGAAGAGACTCAACGTCCATTTAAAAAAAAAAAAGACATCAAATATAATGTAAAAGGAAAGTTATACCAATGTTTCCACAGAGGTGACTGGTATCGTACAGCACTGACAGAGTTATGAGAAACATTCAATCGACGGATACATTTGAACATCAGATTTCTCGAGAGAGCATGGAACGTGTTGACTCGTGCATTAGAAAACATTTCACTTGCACTGCACCACCTTCTAAGCCGTTAACGCAAACAATCATTATAAGCAACCTGGAGATTCTGGAGGCTCGCCTTCTTAAACTCGACCCACAAGGGGGCAGCGTACATTACATGACATGCGAGCGTTAAGAAGCTAAATGGACTTCAGCCTGATCTTGGGAACCCTGAATCTTCTACCAGAAGGTAGGAGCTGGTATTCTGGGTGGAGTATGTGGGTGGGATCAGATATCATTTGTCGTGCCTGTCCAATAATGAACTGCTCATATCTGTGTTGGAGAGATGGATGTTTTTTGACCCCCATCATTTTCATAGCAGTCTGAACCAGGCGAGCGATCTGTGACTTTGATTTTATCGTATTTATGCATGTACTTTCATCATGCGTATACATCTGCTTCCTGCCCCGTTAGGTTTCCAGTTTTTCGAGGCCAGCGCGAAGGACAACATCAACGTGAAGCAGGTGTTCGAGCGCCTGGTGGACGTCATCTGTGAGAAGATGAACGAGAGCATGGAGGGAGACATCAACCTGGTGACCAACCACAGGAACCAGGCCCTTAAAGACTCGCCTTCAGAGAGCCACGGGGGCTGCGCTTGTTAGAGCATCTTCCCCCTATCAGCTCCTCCAACACACACACACACACAAAACACACACTCACATAACATACAGTACATGAAGACCTACCTTTTCTGTGCCTCAAACATGTGAAGTGCCGCACCTCTTCCTCTCTCTTTGTCTACACAGCGCAGCAAGAAACCAAAGGATATCTATCTGAGATAATCTTCAACAAGAAGTCCCGTCTTTCAGTCTTTAACTTAAAGAGGCCCGCTTTCTACCTGTTTTCAAACCCTCAGCGCAGTGGTCAGCCTTCACTGTCCACCCCCTAAAACAACTGCCTTGACCACCGCTGTACATTAATGGCAAAGATCAGTCCAGCTAGTGATGGATTAGGGCATTCATTGTTTAGTTAGAGATGCATCCGGCGTGTGCATGTGCTTAGCCTTCAGTTTTGTACAGCCTTCTTAAAATGTTGAATGTCTCAAACAGGTCAATAAGGCTTAAAGGTTAAAGCTTGTTAGCAAATCCTAGCATGAAGACTGAAAATGGCTAGCAAGGCTTTGTCCACACTGGCAGTACAAAAGCAATCTGAGAGAATCTTCATCAGCCTTAAAGAGACCCGCTTTCTGCCTCTTTGTCCAAACCATTAGCTCTCTGGTGAGCTGAGAGTCACCGAGGCCTTCACGGTCCTCCCCAAATACCAACCACTTTGACCAGCGCTGATACGTTAGCATTTTAAATGTACTGCTGTTAATGGCTTCTTGTTTTGTCAAATATCCAACCCAGTCTCACGGCATTTCGTGTTATAGTCACGAAATTAATCTTTTGATTCGTGTTCACCAACACAATTTCACAATTTTTTCCGTGTCACACAGAACGATTTGAAAAGCAAAGTAAATAATAACAAATTAGAAGGAATAAAAGATTTTTAAAAAATACAGGTTTCAGTATTCTGAGGCTCTGAGACATTTATTTTCCTCACGGACGGCAAAAAAACTCCGACATTATACAATTTAAAATAAAGGGCTTAGGGTTAGGGTTAGATATTGAGTAAGAAAATGTTTTTATGAACCACACAGCTTCCGGTCTTCCAAGACCCGACCGGACCAAAAGACGTGGTGCAGGCACGAAACACACTACCAATAAAATCGTTCTGTGTGACACGAAGAAAATGCTAAAATCGTGCTGGTGAATCAATAGATTACATTAATTTTGTGACTATAACACGAAATGCCGTGAGACTGGGTGGAATAGTGTGCCTGTGAATGGCTTGACTTGGCATTAATTGGTCAATTGGAGACAGTGTGTGCCTGTGCTCAGGTTTTAGTTTTGTAAAGCCACTTGAAATGGTGAATGTCTCAAACATGGGCATATTGAACTCTTTAAAGCTGAAAGGAACACTTTGACGTTTTGAAAAATATGCCATTTGCTATCTTGTCGAGAGTTAATGTGAAGAACAATTCCACACTAAAGTCTGTATTCTAAAATGGAAGCTACAACCATTGCGGCTGGTTAGCCTAGCCTAGCATAAAGACTGGAAGCAGCTAGCCAGGCTTTCTCAAAGGACAACAACAACAATTTAAGTTACAAATTCAATGTTTTAAATTATAAGGATTAGTAGGTCTACCAACTGATAGAGCAAGGCTGACCATTTTTTTTGGATACTTTTGGTTGGAGCCAGGCAAGCTGTTTCGTTTTTATCAGTATTCATGCTAGGCTAAGCTAACAAGCTGCTGGCTCTAGCTGCACACGTAGCATGTGAAAGTGTGAAAGTGGGATACATTTTTTAAATAAACTAGATTCTGTCATATTGTTATGTTGAGTTTATAACAACAACATAAAAACATTATCTTTACATTTATTTTTAAAAATACATGTATTTATAATAGAGACATCTATGGCTATGCTGTAGAACAATTGTTACAGCATAGCCTAATGAAAAACAGCTGAAAACAGTCATGTTTGCCACCATTCAGTGTTGTTTCTGGGCCTCTCCTACGGGTGTCTCTGTTCTGATAAACTTGTTTCAGAATCACTTATTGATAAGTTAAAGCCTCAAGCCAACACAACGTCCTCTTGACCTTGTCCTGAATCTTAATGCCAGTCTTGAGCATGTTAGAAGAAATTAAATCTTTCTCTTGTGCCAATTAGAAGCCGTGGGTCGACGTTAATCCAAAAGTGTATCTCTGCTCTCCGTGTGCTTGTGTGAGAAAGTCTTTTATCACTTGTACTTGCATGACCTTTGTACATTGTATGTTGTCTTTGCTCACCACATTGTGCTGATTTTTGATTAATGCCTTTTCTCACACACACACACACACACACACACACACACACACACACACACACACACACACACACACACACACACACACACACACACACACACACTCCGCTCCTCCTATCTGCAGCACGGAAAAACAGTCGGTATGGCAAAGCTACTACGGGGCTTAATAACTGAGTATTGACAAAGTGGTGTCTTTGTTGTACATCCTGTTATTGACTGGACATGAGGCACAGAGTGTGTGTCTTGGCTCAAAGGGAAGCACACTGATCTCAGTTAAAGGGTTTCTGTGGGCCTCACATGTTCTGTATGCACATGTGAGGCCCACAGCTGGTGCAGCATTTCATTTAAGAGAACACGCATCACTTAAAAACACCTTTAACTGTCAACATATCATTGAAGGGAATGAGGTTAGCTTGTATCTTGATGTCATGGAAACTGTGCATGATTAGGTTTTGTATTTCTTTACGCCCTTATTGACGTTTCAGTATTGACAATCATCTCCCGTCGCAAACAAATGGTAATGGCAACGTATAGGACGTACGTTTTACTCTTATTTTCGGTTAAAAGGAATAATTCACACACAAAATGATTATTTGTATATCAATGAATCCGCCTGTGTTACCATCTTGAATAAACCTTTATGTGTCTTGCATGCCTCGACACATTACAAAGATCCTTCTTGATGAATGAAAGTCAATTGAGGGCATCGAGCTTCGCCACAACTACATCAAATCATCCATTTAATAACTTGAGATGTTTAGACTCCATTTACTTCAGTTCATGAGGACAGTTTTCTGTCTTTAGATTCTCACTGTGGATGCAGGCATTAAAAATAGAGTATTCTTCAACATTACAAAGTAACACGTGGTGAGTATTTGTTATACAAACAATATATATATTTTAAGGACAAGATATTCCTTTTAAGTAATTGTCATGTAAGGTGCCATTTGACCAGGGTGTTGCTGAACAGTTTTACAGACATCTCATCTGCACCACGTTCAACTTGTAATGCTGAGTGTGCGATACATTAACACTACATATGTGTGTAAATGCATAAGAAAGCATATCATATCTCTGATGGCTCCACTAACGGTGACTGCTGCTTGAATACACACTGAATGACTAAACTCTCCTACTTCTAACTTCTCGATATCTGCCATGTTGAAAACCTACTGATGCTTTTGTACAAATAGCCTGAGGTGTGATCGTTCTCTCTCCTGTATGTGTTGCATCCCTGATTGGCGGATATCTCATCGTTGTATCCCTTTATTTTAAACTCTGAATGTGTTGTTGCTGGATTGTGCCAGAAATCTTCTAAACAAGAATAAATTGTTGAAATGTGTATAAGATATAAAGAATATATTCATTACAAAACGTCCAGCGTCTTTGCAGATCATTATATTTAGTTTCACATCAGTACAACATGACGGCAGCATCTAGAGTGTAATGTACGACCTCCTCACCCCACAGCACCAGGTCACGGCTTTTCTACACGTGTTATCAGCAGAACCAGAGACACCGCAGCCATTGTCCTCAACAACTAAACACATTTCCTCATCTCCTTCCTCCTGCCACCACAGTCTTTAAGACATTACCTTTCCTTCCTCTTTATTCCTTTCAACTAGAGTTACATGTGGCTTAAAAAGACGTGTACTAGAATGTAAACAAGTCCAAATATGTCACAAGCTGTATCTACATGTCAATACACTTGATCAGGCTCTCTTCCCCGCTTTCATATCATGTAAAAAAAAGCGCTGAATTGCATATAAACCGACGGGGATGGGCTGCTACGCCCCCCCCCCCCCCCCCCCCCGCCACTTATCACGAGGTGAAGAAACACAGGAGGGTCTGCGGCGCTGATAATGCTGGTCAAACGAAGAAAACATGTGGGTGCAGAGAGCAGATAAGAAACCGTTTGGGTTCTCTCTCCGGTGTGAGGGCTCTGCCGTTTCTGTTGTTGCAGGGATTAGGTTGGCTCGAGGCAGACGGGTTCAGATCCACATCCTCACGTCACAGCTTCAACCAGGAGACGTACCTTTACCTCCATTCATCTATCCATTTCCCCGTCTATCCATTTCCCATCCATGATTTTATCTATCCATTAATCTATCTATCTTCCTTCCTTCCATCCATACTTCTATCTATCCATTAATCAGTTAATTAGTGGGCGGTGGTGGCGAAGTCGATAGGGACTTGGCTTGGGAACTGGAAGGTCACCAGTTCAAGTCCCGGAACTTGCCTTGCTACCGAGGTGTCCCTGAGCAAGGCACCGTTCCCCACTCTGCTCCCCGGGCGCCGTTCAAAATGGCAGCACACTCCTAACACTAGGATGGGTCAAATGCAGAGAAACAATTTCCCCACGAGGGATTAATAAAAGTCCATCTTATCTTAATCTATCTATCTTCCTTCCTTCCATCCATCCATACTTCTGTCCACCCATTTTTCCATTGATCCATCAATTATCCATCCATCCATTTATCCAGGTATCCATTTATAAATCCATCCCTTGTATTCATGAATCAATGTGTCCTGCTATCTATCTATCTATCTATCTATCTATCTATCTATCTATCTATCTAAATCTATCGATCTAAATCCATCCATGTCCATCACCAATGCATCTTTTAAATGTTTTCATCCGTCCATTTATCCTCCATCTATAAATGTTTCCATCTATCCCACCCATACAGGTATCCATCAAATATATATATATAATTTTTTATCCATCCATCCATCCATTTATTATCCACTTATCAATCTCTTCATCCATCCATCCAGCTTTCTCCAGTTTGCGCTTTTACGCACGCCCTCGCCCACTTCCTCTCTCTCCACAGCAACAACAACAACAACTCGTAAACATCGACGAGGGCCTGATTCCCGCACGTCAACAGGAGAGTAAAGTGTTCCCTCGCTCCACCCTCTTCTTCACTGACTTGTAGAGAACGTAAACATCTCAGTGCTGCACACCTTATCTCTCTCAAACAGGTGCGTAACTGTGCTGCGCTATCCGTGCTATCAAGCCTCCCCTGAGAGAGCTGCAGGACACGAGTAAGAAGCAGGTTGTGTTCTAGTTATGCAAGTGGAGGACAAAAGGATGACATGCGGTCACCTGAGCCGGCTGCTGGCTCTTCACGTGATCTTCTGCGCCATGGGGAAAGCTTCCATCGACCAGGGTGCACGAAACCACGGAAAGAAAGGTAAGAGGACAACTTTTTCTGCATCGTCGTAACAATCAAACAGCAACTTTTAAAGTTAAATAATTGAGAATATTGTGTGGAATAAAAACAAGATAACATCTCACTCTTTAAAAATGTGTTATTACAATAAGAAATGAGTTTATCGACAAGTTGTGACTTAAGTTTTGCATGATATGACAATAAAGCATTGGAGCCTTGAAATTAGGGTTCAAATGAAAAGGATTTGTTTTAGGCCCGCCATACAAATATCTCCAACATATCTTAAGTAAAAATTCAAACGTTTACAGCATGACATATAAGATATATGACATGTACTGTAAAGGTGGATTGTATTTCTATGATTACAATGAGATGTAAACACACTTTTGGATTCTCTCACGCTCATCTGTTGCCTCTCTCCTCCTCAGTGTCTATACTTCTGAGAGAGGAGCCAGAAAACCCCACGTGCTTCGCTCAGAGCAGGAAGGACTTCACGTGTTTCTGGGAGGAAGACGATGAGCTGTCCGGCTCTCTGGATCAGTACTCCTTCACATACACCTACCAGTAAGCCACAATCAGTATAATATCAAATATCCCACTGTAGGTCCAAGCTGGTGCTTCTACTTTATTTGTAATGCAAACCAACCACTATTACATTAGGGATTGAAAATGTAATTTAAGGATTAAAAATAGGGATGCACGATAATTATCGGTCCGATAATTATCGGCCCGTTATTAGGAATTATGACGTCATCCCGATAAACCCGATAACAGTATTAAAGGTGGGGTAGGTAAGTTTGAGAAACCGGCTCGAGATCGCTGGAATTTGAAAATACACAACCGGAGAAAATCTGCCACTTCCTTACAGAGCCCCTCCTCCAACACACACGAACGCGCACATGACCAATAGCCGCGTTCACACTGCGGTACTTTTCCCACAAAGGTTCATGCGAACTTAGTTCATGCTCGCGTTCACACCAAAAAGAGCCGGTACTAAAAGTAGTTCATGCGAACCTTTTTACCCCCTCGAAAGTCCCTGCTAGAGAGCAGGGACTTTCGAGCGGCTCTTTTTTGAGAAAAGAGCTATGTTCCTGATTGGCTGGGCGGATTGCAAACCACGCCCCGTAAGACTCCCAAAAAGTTTTGTGAAGCCGCCATTTTATTATCCTCGCATTAGCATTATTAGCATTAGCATTATCCCAGCGCAGAAACGCAGAGAGACTAACTTATGGCAACACAAAATAAAACATGGGAGCGGTGGAGATGAGGAGGTGTCGGCGTTCTGGCGATTTACTCCGAAGGCTTCAGTAGAAGCTGCTGGGACTCCCAGCAACTTCTACTGAAGCCTTCCCCAACTCCGGGGACTTCCGGCCGGGGACTTTGGGCGGCAGTATACGCCGTGAAGTGGTTTGCGGCCTGCCAGTAAACCCAAAGCAGAAGAAGAAGAAGTGACGTCAGCGGCTTCATTTGCCTAATCCTCCCCCAGGGACTTATTCTGGTGTGAACGCGATCTGTACTTAGTTCATGAGAACTAAAGAGTTCGCATGAACTAAGTTCGCATGAACCTTTGTGGGAAAAGTACCGCAGTGTGAACGCGGCTAATGAGGGCACGAGAGAAGTTTGTGCCCCGATGGAAGGCTGACAGGCAGGTAGGCCTGTTGTACTTTTTACAGTATTACGGCTTCTACAGATGACATTTTTTTATGGATTTTTTGTCAAATTTTTCTTCAGATATTCATTGCTATCGGGATGTTAAGAGCACTCCATGGAATATAACAAAAAGTGTATCTCGAGCCGGTTTCTCAAACTTACCTACCGCACCTTTAATAGCCCCGATAATATACAATATATTTTTTGGGTAAAAAAAAAGAAAAAAATACTGCGGTGTGGGTGGATTGGGATGAGGGGCGCTTGTTTTTCACTCGGCTCCTCCCGTTTTGCCAGTACTGTGGTGTTAGTGGTTTAGGAAGAGGGGAGTTCTTCACAAATCCAGCGCTCCCTAATACTTCGAACCTGATCAGTCACCTGAAACATCGCCATCGCTACGATGGTGTGTTAAAAGCGTACGAAGACAATAATACAATAGAAAGTGTGTGTGTGTGTGTGTGTGTGTGTGTGTGTGTGTGTGTGTGTGTGTGTGTGTGTGTGTGTGTGTGTGTGTGTGTGTGTGTGTGTGTGTGTGTGTGTGTGTGTGTGTGTGTGTGTGTGTGTGTGTGTGTGTGTGTGTGTGTGTGTGTGTGTGTGTGTGTGTGGTCGTTGGAGCTATGTGCAACTCAAGGCATATGCTCGAACGGGAGCTGCCTGGACGCTGCAATCATGTTGCGCACTATCCGTGCTGAGTGTGCTGACTTCTCCTACAATGTCCCGCTGTCTGCTTCCTGCATCAAGTCAAGTGCTCGGCGCAGTTGTGGCGAAATGTCGCTCCTCTGTTTTCATTTAAACAGCTCCTTATATCCGTTAGCGCAGCTAGCTAGCACCAGATGCTAACAACAACAATGTACGTAAGGTCTCTCTCTCCCTCGCTCGAGCCACACAGACACACACCCTCCCGGTCCTCCCGGTGGCCAGTCGGTGCCTGCCGGTGAGCGTGGAAGTGTGGTCTGCCACAAGCGGGCGGCAGGAGCGGGGCTGTCAGCATCAGCTTGTAGATGGTATTTTAAACTCCATGCGCTCTGAAACTACGGGGCGGCCGAGGACAAAAAATACACATGCGTTAATCGCGTTAAAATAATTAGTGGCTTAAATCTTTTTTTATTATCGGTTATCGGTATCGGTCTTGAGAAGCAGGAAGTTATCGGTATCGGTATCAAAAACCCAATATCGTGCATCCCTAATTAAAAACAGACTAATTTATGCAGCTTGACCATTTCTAAAAGGTCAATATCTCAGTCTAGATCATAGACTGTATATATAAATGGACGTAGGGTCCGTGACGTCACCCATAGGATTCTGCAGAGTTGCCGTGAAGCCCTTAGTAGGCGGAGTCGGCCACTAACGGCTCAACAGTGACGTCAGAGTTCAACTCCCGCCTTCTCCAGTCTGCTCCAAATAAGGGCAAAGAGGCGGAGCCGAGGCGGGACCTGCTGCCACCCAGATGGAAGTTCCAGAGCTAGCTGAAGCTACCAAGCTAAGCTAACATGCTCCCCATCTGCACACTGCCGTCGCATTTTACGTTTCTAAGGTAAGCGGACATGAAACTATTCAGCAAAACTATAAATAATAATCTAAGTTATTGAGTTTTTAGCATAATAGTTCAGAATCTTAAAACCCCTTAACGTTTGTATGCAATTGTGCTAAATTCAACACTGGAATCAAGCAAATATTAATATGTTTGCATGACATTAGTTATATATATTTTGATATCACTTAACCATACATTTAATACATTTAAGTCAAGCTAAGGTACATGTGATGGTAGCTAGTTAGTGCTCTTACCTGTGAGGCCAACAGAATAATAACCAGACTGTATCATTAAAAATAAGTACCAGTTCTAGATCCTTGACTTTAGACAAACAATTCAAAAGACAAAATGTATTTAAAGACCAATCTTTATTTGAATGTGCCTCTTAACCTGAGATATTAGTTATACAGTAATAGTATTGACAATCTAAAAAAACAGAGCAACTCAACAGTCAACTTTATGTTTCTTATTGTCTAAAGTATTTATTATTTTCATTTTCCCCCTCTCATATTCAGTGTGGACGGATTGAGACAGCGTGGTGTCCAGAGAGCTGCAGAGACTTCAGGGAGAAACCTCCGTGTGATGGACGTCCCGTCTGTTGGTGTGGAGAGGACTGAGGGTCTTTCCTCTGCGAGGAGGACCAGGGCTGATGAAGGAGCCCATGCTGGGCATAGCTCATACCAACTGCACAGGCCTAGTCTGTCACTTTATTTGACTAAATGTGTTTACTTATACATTTAATAGGTTTACACCTTCTGTCCATATGTGCTTTTTATTTAAAATATTTGATTAACTTTTGGTTCACATTTCAATAAATTGTATTTGTATTTGCATTCCTTTCGTCCATTATTCTTACTGAAAATGTTAGATTACACATTCACATCTGACTGAAGATTGGCCCCATTTATTTGTGACGTTGCAAACTCTGCGGTACAAGGCACAAGTGATGTGAAGCTCATAAAGTGAGGCAAGTAGAAATAATCAGCTGATGGAGTGTAGATGTGGAAATAGCTGCATTCGATCAGCTGATTATGTTTTTACAATAAAAGTTGTTTATAGTGAATGTCCTGTACTGGTCTTAACATCTCATAGCATCAGCTTTTAATGTTCCTCTTGGATGTTCCTCTTGACCCTCAGAGAAGGAGAACATGTCGTGTCTTTCAGGCATGTCCTTTCCTAACAAAAATGACAGGAAACATAAAACATATTATTGCAGAACAAGTGTGTTATTTATGAAAGCGGTGTGTTTGTGAGTTTAGGGGCTGTAGATATAATTATTTTGTAATTGTAATGGTTTTTTTTTTTATTTAAACAATGAGCTACAAAGACAATCAGATTATGAATGAACAGTATGAAGTTCATCAACATTGAAATATATGTTATTATCAAAATAATATTTAACTGTTATCAAAACGTAGTGCAACTGTGGAAGCTTGCTCTGTTGTCTCACTGAAAGAATAACTTTTACCACGTTTTTTACAGACAATATTGAGAGATAAATCTTTGCCTTCAGTACATTACATTAGAAAGCTGACAAAGTCATATTGCTAAATATCTAAATGTAACTTTTTGCATGGAAAAACCCCTCAACTTAACTGATGTGTAGGTGATCTAGTATTTAGTATTGTTTATTGGAATGTATATCAGTGTATTCAAGTCAATACTTCATTCATTTAAACCAATATCTTTCTTGAGTCTTTGTACCTGAGCTGAAGTTCACTGCTGTGAGGAGTCCAGTTCTGTCTCTCACTCTCTGGTCCAGCCTGTCTGCATCACCTGGACACCTTAAACAAACAGATATATATATAGATATGTAAAGTACCATGTGTACAAACAATATAACTGATTCTCTTCTGTTGGATTGTATATTGTCCGAGTCAGGGTCCTTTTTATTTTACTGTAACTTTGGAAGTTGTGTTACCAATGCTTACTGTTTATTTGATACCCATTTGGTAATGCAATTAATAAAAACAATAAGGTTTGGGTTCGTTCTTCAGATGACTGTGACGTTAACGTGTAAGCTCGATAATGAACTCCAGCTCAATCAACCATATCGTAATATCTAAGTAATCATCTTGAAATATGACATTAATAATTGTAATATACACACATCTTATTGTGAGGTTGATTTCACATAACTACTTCGACATTAACTTGTCTACATACTTGAGCATAGCCAATTTAAATTAACCTTAGATGCATACAGTTCTACCTACATAATAAAATATCTCTAAGTTACAAGGATGTAACCTTATTTTATCAACCTCAAACAGAAGCCGTTTGTTCAACAGTATTATCCCACTTAACACTTGTCTATTTCGTTTTAACCTTTATATATACAGTCTTTGATTTTAACTTGGAGGGTACGATTACAATCGTTAGCACCGATGTAGCTACCACTAGCTTACATGCTAACCCAAGCCTTACCATTCATTACGTAGCTGATTAAAATCATTAACACATAAATAAAGCACTCAAATTGTACTTACCGCATTCATGCACCGTCTGTTTTAACGGCAGAGCGAGTCACAATAGTCCGATATATAAGCATGAAGAACAAACAACCACGGCCGGCTACAAGTTGTGGTTCCTGGATGAGCTGAGCAGGCAGAGTGCCTGTAGCTTCACGGAGCAGCTAGCGGAGAGACAAGAAGCTAACAGCGGCAGGCACTTGACAGAGCCGTCACTCAATGTGACCACGCCCTAATTGATGCACAAACTTTAAGACCTAATATAAATAAAAGGGTCGCGTTAGAAAACAATTCACTCTCAGATCCATAATCATGAAGGTGGAATCTAACTATATCGATAATAAAATGTATGGAGCCAGGGAGAGAAACATGTTTTTTTCTGCTGTAAAGTTGGGCATTTTAACATGGGGGTCTATGGAAATTGCTCCTTTCTGCAGCCATCGCCTATCGGCCAATATATGAACTGCAGTGTGTGACACTTCCGTATTGGCTTCACGGCTCTACCCCACAGTTTGCCGCTTGGTCTAGATACATACAAACTTTAACCTCATTTGGCATATGATTTATTTTTAAGATGTCTTTTTTACTTTCTCTTTATTTGTTTTCTTTTGCAGCAAATAGGTTACCAATTAAACATATTTAGCTGTCGGCTGTGCGTGGTGATGAAAAGCTGGTTCGAGGGGCCCTCAGTGAATGTTTGCCCTGGGCCCCCACAGACTCTAGAATCGCCACTGCTTCTAGAGACATAACACTTTAGCCAATTCAGAGAAGTGCTTCTTCCAAATGCTTAGTATGCAAGAAACAACTGCTCTCTCTGAACCCAAGGTTCTTTTCCTGTCTCCCTCTCAGGAATGAAAACAGCAGCAGGTGTCCACTGTCCACAGCCTCCCCCGCAGCGAGGCTGTTCTTCTGCCATCTGAACCGAACCCAGATGTTCGTCCAAACGGACATCGAGGTTCATCGAGAGGGAAGACTGATCCACAATCGCAGCCTCCTCATCGAGCTCGTCTGTACGTTTTTTTTACTGCAATCTAAGCCGTCAAATCTAGGTTTGCATAAGAATAATAATTCATTTTAATTTCCTCGAAAAATATCCCTAACAAGACCAGTTTTAACTCTTTTGGAGCTCTGGTAAGTAAGAAACCAGCAAGGGTAATTGTTGGGAAAATACTGAGTGTCCTCTTCCAGCATGAGAGTAGCATGCTAACAAAGGTATCCCAACTGTAGCTGTGAACATGACAGGATGTCTGATGACCTGGAAGAGCATCAGGACTGTTTGAGGCAGATGATAGCTATGTGATGAACATGATGGTTCAGCCTCTATGGAGAGAGACATCAAGCATGCTCATTTCTGACGTGGAGCTAATCTGAAGTACACATTGAATACTGCTTTCTACTCCTCCATCTTGTGACTGTGTGACTCCCTCTCTTGGATATCAGCGTGTGAAGGACACTGCTCAGGAACTAGTTGTACCAAATGCTGATATTTTTCTAAGTAATTTAGCCTTTGTATTTGTCCATGCAAGTAGCTAGCACTAGCTCCAAACGTTGCTCGATGTTCGGCTAGTTAAGCTGGCACGAAAGTCACCAAGTTGTCAAAACTGAGAGCTCGTCCCTTTAGGCCAGGGGTGTCAAACTCAAGGCCCGGGGGCCACATTCGGCCCGCGACTTCATTTTATGTGGCCCCACAAGAGCTTGCAAAGAATATAATATGTTTATTATACGGTTGCATGCTACGGAAGCACGTTGCCCATAAACTACATGTCCCACAATGCATCTCAAATATGACTTTTTTTCTCAGAATTTGCCTTTTTTTCTTCAAAAATATGCATTTTTTCATAGAATTCCTTTTTCTCAGAATTAGATTTTTATTTCAAAATGTCACTTCTATTTATTTTCTTCTCCAGAATTTGGCTTTTCTTTTTAAATCATTTTGGGACATACGCACTGAAGAGACTTGCAATTATTTGCCCAAGAATTCTGCTTTCAGACGTAGTTAATTATGAAGTTATTACCCTATCCGATGATAATCCAATGCAGAGGCAATGATGTAATATAATACATTATTTTATATAAATGATATATGTATATATGTATTTTTATATAGTCTTAAAGTTACAACCGGCCCTTTGAGTGCAACCGTAATGCTGATGTGGCCCGCAATGAAATTGAGTTTGACACCCCTGCTTTAGGCCTTCCTCCATAGTCACTAGTCGGTGTTTCAGACTTTTGGTGAAGAATAATCTTTCCTCAACCCCTCTTCATCTCCTCAACCCCTCTTCATCTCCTCCCTAACCATCTACCTCCTCTCTTCAGTTATTCTGGATCCTCCGGCTAACGTGACGGTGAGCAGGACGGCTCAGCCACTCCAGCTCAACCGCATGATTTATGAAGTCATCTACACTACAGCGGGCAGCAACGTGGGGCAGGTAGGATCCCTATCTTATACATGACCCTACTTATCAACCCTAAAAGTGAAGTTCCTCAACAACTAAACTGCATTTACATGTTGGAGAAAACGTATTTTCTTACGGATTACGCTCGTAGTTTTTAACACATTGTGAAATAATGCAACAAAACATTATTTTTGTGGCTAAAATAACTTGATAGGGTTAAGACAATTAAGAGATCATGGTTTGGCTTGAACTAGGTATCTTTTTTATACGCTAGCTTAAGCTACATAGGTAGATTACAATATATCAACCTTTGACTTTTTGTTTCACACAAGACACACATATTGGCCTCTTTAGTAAAATGTTGGTTTAACCCATCAATTCACACCAATCTCCCTTAAAATACTTATTTCCACGGTCTTTGATCAGAAATCTATTTGGATACCTCTAAAACAGGGGTCTTAAACTCAAGGCCCGGGGGCCAAATGTGGCCCGCGACTTCATTTTATGTGGCCCTGCAAGAGCTTGCAAAGAATATAATATGTTTATTATACGGTTACATGCCACTTTACAGAAGCAGGTTGCCCTTAAACTACATGTCCCACAATGCATTTTGTTTTGTGACATGCGCACTGAAGAGACGTGCAATTATTTGCCCTGGACTTCTGCTTTTCAGACGTAAGTTATTATCCTATCCGACAATAATCCAATTCAGAGGCAATTATGTAATATAATACATTATATATTTATATATGTATATTTATATAGTTACAGCCGGCCCTTTGAGTGCAACCATAATGTTAATGTGGCCCGTGATGAAATTGAGTTTGACACCCCTGCTCTAAAACAAACCTTACCCCAGTAAAAAGGGGACCAGTCTACATGGATATATAAAGGTTGAATAAAACTTTTAGCAGCAGGTTTTATTGTCTGCAGTGTAGGCAGTGGCGGTTCTAGACCAATTTGACTGGGGGGCCAGTTATTTTCTGAGGGGGGGGCAAAATAAATGCAGGACAAAAAAGAGAGCTAGACAGTATGAAGTAATTGCGTATAAGAAAACAATGCAATACAGTTATTGGTATTTGTTTCAGTACACTTATTTATTTCAGATAGATCTTATAGTTATTACTGTTAGCTTCAGCTTAAGTTATAGTGCAATGTTTGCACTAACACCATATTTATATAAAAATAAAGGCAATGAACAGTTACATCTCTACTTTACATAAGGGTGTCTGCACAATCTCACATTACAGCAACAAAATCCTGCGGTTTTTGGAAAACCGAGTACCAGAAAATATACATTTAAAAAAAACAAAAAACTTATCATTGTTAGAACCGCCCCTGCTGCTAGGTGCACATTAAGACCTGTATTGATGAATTGAGGAATGTATTGATGAATTGAGGAATGTTTTCCAGGTTGAGGTGGTTGCAGCCAGCTCAGAGTTGATCCTGAGAGGCCTGCAGCCGGGCCAAATGTACAAGATAAGAGTCAGAGTGAAGCTCGACGGGATTAGCTACAACGGCTACTGGAGCGCCTGGAGCGACCCGGTGTTCATGGAAACACTGCCGGCAGGTGAGCAATAAAGAAATGTGTCAGATAATCCTTGAACCATTTTGGCTATACATAGAAAAGTCCCGGTACTTGTTGGTTATCTATCGCCACTTTTGTTTCTTCTTCTTTTCATACCCTCTAAATACGCACTTCTTTAGTTTTCTCAGAGGAGGGTTAGGGTTAAATTAAAACGTGGCGACAGATAACCCACACGTACCACATTCCCTTCCGCATTGGTTTTATTGTTCGTGCTTAGTTTTTTCCCAAAGCAATGACTGGTGTTCCTCCTCCAGAGTTCGACCTCCTCATCATGTTGCTGACTCTCTTCATCTCCTTCATCCTCATTGCGCTGTCTCTCACCATGCTCCTGTCGCATCGAAGGTCAGATAACCAGCAACACAAGGCTTATGTACAAGCCACAGAGAAATTGGTCGCATCCTAAAGTAACGATTACCTCAAAAAGACATGTTGAATAATAGTGTTTTGCTTCTGTGCTCATTTCAGGTTTGTCGTCAAGAAGGTTTGGCCGACTATTCCAACTCCTGACAGCAAGTTCAAAGGCCTTTTCAGTGTTTATGGAGGGGACTTTCAGGTAAGAACAAAACATGTTTACACCCATGGTAGCAGCTCTGTGAGGCTGCACGAACATCAAGGCTGCTGTATGCTAAATGCTACCGTCAGCAGGCTTACAATTCAAATGCTAGCAAGTTAAGTTGGTAAAATGTTGTTGGCAAACCTTGTTTAGTAATAAATTAAAGACCCAGAAACATTAGACAATACTGATTGGCATGCCAGTCCATCCAATGGTCATCAAGACAGTTTACTCCATACCACAAATTCCAACCTCATGGTGTTACCAGAGAAAGTCTAGAAAAGGGAGATAGCGAGTGTAAGGGAAACTTCTGTAGCAATGGAGAGTCAGAACTCAGAGAGACACGGGACGAGCAGGAGTTCTGATGTCAAACACTGAGATGTAATACAAGTATCGGCCGGAGAAATTCACATCACAAGTCACACAGTCAAAGGTTCTGACTGCACGGGTGGGTTGCCATGTCGAATCTGAATCCGCCTCTCATCCTAATAGACCTTTTAACCAGCTTACAGGGAGTCAACCCCCACATTGGGGAAGGCATCTGTGTCCACCAGGAAGCAATGAATTATCTTTATCTGACTCTAGGGCTCTTGTGACCGAGAGTTGACCGGTCATTAAACTGGTAAGGTCAGCCACAGTTGACCGTTCCCCTTCCTTAAGACAGATAACAGACTTCGGCTTGGTCGTAAAACGTCAACAGGCCGAAAGGTCAAATATCTTAGGAGTAAGGAGAATTATTCTTTGACACTTAGGAGTAAAGACAAAATTAATCCCTCACAGCGAGAGTCAGTTTTCTGTATCTGTATCACATGGTTTTGCCACTGCGCCACCCCTTTAGGAGACTAGTGTCCTTTCTCTATTCTGTCAATCTTAGTCAATCAAATGTGAACCAAGATTATGACGAATTCTTGTGCCCAATGGTGCCCAACGTTTATATTTGACCCATTTTCCAGAAGACACATACCTTCCAACATTCTTGCATTAGAATGACATTTTTTAGAAGGATATATAAGGAAAGAATTGATTAAATCTATCTCTGTCACAGCAACACAGTCGCAAGATCTAGCAACTGTTGCTTTGTTGACGTTATGAATCTAACCAAACTGTGTCCTACATTACATTTCAAACAACGCCCTAGCTAACTTATGTTTCAAATGAATGTCAGCTTTATAAATGTATTTTACAAGCAAAAGAAAATATAAATACTTTAGACCACACCACTTAGGAGACCATTTCCATACCATACATGTTCATACCGTTGCCACAGCTTGCATTGCGTCATGTTTTGTTGTAGCATCGTGGGAATATTTGGGATAGTACTTTCTTCTTGTCTGAAAACTGCCAGACATTTCTCTCTGAGTTTTCCTCATCACTTCATGGTTGTTTTTGTACAGGAGTGGTTAGGGCAGACCGACAGAGGCATACGGTTGACTCCAGATTTCTTCTGCTCAGAGGAATGCCCTTCTCCTCTGGAAGTCCTGTCTGAACTCAGCCCACGACCATCACTGCCCTTCCCGCCTGTGCCACCCAAAGCCTTTAGAGCTTTGCCCTCAGTCAGGAAAGAGGACGACGACGTAAAGACGGAAGATAGAGAGTCGATGGACAGAGGTGATCCAGTTCTGTCAGAGCAAAGGATAGCGACACCACACAACCTCTGGCTGATGGACCGCATAAGGGCGTTCAACCGGAACCAAGTTCCCTGCTCCCAGTCCTACCTACTGGAGTCCCAGGACACCTACGTTACCCTGAGTGCAAACAACCAGAACATAGACGAACTGGATGACGTTGTGGAGGAGACGTCACCCCTCGAGGTGCTTTTTGCCTCCAGAAAGACGGTGTCGTATGAATCTCACTCCGACCGGGGATCCGTGCCGCAGAGCTCCAATTCGGGTCGACTTTCATCACAGTCCAGCTTTGAGTACCCAAACCACGCCAGGATGACAAAAGGCCCGGGGCACACCTGCATGGCGGTGGCAGACTCGGGGGTTTCTATGGATTATAGCACCATGAGCAGAGTGGAGGACTTCGGAAAAGCTGTCATCTACGCCAATGATTACAAAAACGAGATCCCGGCTTTTAGAAGTCCCTTCCTGCCGAGTCATCACCACGTCGACGGTGACGGCTGAAAGATGGACAGCCTACACATTAACTGAGTCTTAAAGGCCACCTATTATGCAAAGTCCTCTTTTTCATGTCTCTTCTACATCAACATGTGTCCCCTCTTCTTCATGTCTCTTCGACATCAACATGTGTCCCCTCTTCTCCATGTATCTTCTACATCAACATGTGTCCCCTCTTCTTCATGTCTCTTCGACATCAACATGTGTCCCCTCTTCTTCATGTCTCTTCTACATCAACATGTGTCCCCTCTTCTTCATGTCTCTTCTACATCAACATGTGTCCCCTCTTCTTCATGTCTCTTCTACATCAACATGTGTCCCCTCTTCTCCATGTCTCTTCTACATCAACATGTGTCCCCTCTTCTTCATGTCTCTTCTACATCAACATGTGTCCCCTCTTCTTCATGTCTCTTCTACATCAACATGTGTCCCCTCTTCTTCATGTCTCTTCTACATCAACATGTGTCCCCTCTTCTTCATGTCTCTTCTACATCAACATGTGTCCCCTCTTCTTCATGTCTGTTCTACATCAACATGTGTCCCCTCTTCTTCATGTCTCTTCTACATCAACATGTGTCCCCTCTTCTTCATGTCTCTTTTACATCAACATGTGTCCCCTCTTCTTCATGTCTCTTCTACATCAACATGTGTCCCCTCTTCTCCATGTATCTTCTACATCAACATGTGTCCCCTCTTCTTCATGTCTCTTCTACATCAACATGTGTCCCCTCTTCTTCATGTCTCTATACATCAACATGTGTCCCCTCTTCTTCATGTCTCTTCTACATCAACATGTGTCCCCTCTTCTTCATGTCTCTTCTACATCAACATGTGTCCCCTCTTCTCCATGTATCTTCTACATCAACATGTGTCCCCTCTTCTTCATGTCTCTTCGACATCAACATGTGTCCCCTCTTCTTCATGTCTCTTCTACATCAACATGTGTCCCCTCTTCTTCATGTCTCTTCTACATCAACATGTGTCCCCTCTTCTTCATGTCTCTTCTACATCAACATGTGTCCCCTCTTCTTCATGTCTCTTCTACATCAACATGTGTCCCCTCTTCTCCATGTCTCTTCTACATCAACCTGTGTCCCCTCTTCTTCATGTCTCTTCTACATCAACATGTGTCCCCTCTTCTCCATGTCTCTTCTACATCAACATGTGTCCCCTCTTCTTCATGTCTCTTCTACATCAACATGTGTCCCCTCTTCTCCATCAACATGTGTCCCCTCTTCTCCATGTCTCTTCTACATCAACATGTGTCCCCTCTTCTCCATGTCTCTTCTACATCAACATGTGTCCCCTCTTCTTCATGTCTCCTCTACATCAACATGTGTCCCCTCTTCTTCATGTCTCTTCTACATCAACATGTGTCCCCTCTTCTCCATCAACATGTGTCCCCTCTTCTCCATGTCTCTTCTACATCAACATGTGTCCCCTCTTCTTCATGTCTCTTCTACATCAACATGTGTCCCCTCTTCTTCATGTCTCTTCTACATCAACATGTGTCCCCTCTTCTTCATGTCTCTTCTACATCAACATGTGTCCCCTCTTCTCCATCAACATGTGTCCCCTCTTCTCCATGTCTCTTCTCCATCAACATGTGTCCCCTCTTCTCCATGTCTCTTCTACATCAACATGTGTCCCCTCTTCTTCATGTCTCTTCTACATCAACATGTGTCCCCTCTTCTTCATGTCTCTTCTACATCAACATGTGTCCCCTCTTCTCCATGTCTCTTCTCCATCAACATGTGTCCCCTCTTCTCCATGTCTCTTCTACATCAACATGTGTCCCCTCTTCTTCATGTCTCTTCTACATCAACATGTGTCCCCTCTTCTTCATGTCTCTTCTACATCAACATGTGTCCCCTCTTCTTCATGTCTCTTCTACATCAACATGTGTCCCCTCTTCTTCATGTCTCTTCTACATATCGGGACATTAAGAGCATTCCATGGAATATAACAAGTGTATCTCGAGCCGGTTTCTCAAACTTACCTACCCCACCTTTAAGTGAATTGTAGGTCAATATTTGAAGCCAGTCCATGACCAAAGCACCACATGATTATTAATGCACTGCTGAAAATAGTCCCCGATCATTGTATAATTCACCTGTTGAACGTTTGCTGCAAATGACTTGCCCAGCTGTTAGAGGTCATTGAAAGTAGAGCTTCTGGAAGGAAATGGTTTTGATATGTTGACAACATATAGAATATACTGGTAGCAGTATGTTGTTAAATAACCCCAAAATGAAAATTAAACATCGTTCGATATCGTCTTAGTATTTTGGTTATCAAAGTAAAGCAGAAGTGGCTTTTTTAAAGGCTGCATTAAAGTATAAGTAACGCCATTTTCTGACCTTAACAGACTTTTCTATTGTTTGCCCACATCTATCGTTTCAATGGCATTTCTAAATGGAAAGAAACTGTATGTGTAAATAATATTAAAATGTTTATTTTTCTGGATAAAAGGAAATGAGTACTACTGTACTTAATATTTGTTCTCGTGTGACTGCGTCTTTCTTGTGGAGTTGAAGTTGTGTTTAGGTCAATGCTGCCATCTATCGAGCAGCGCATGTACAGTTTCTGTTTCTATTCAAAACATCTCAGGCTTGTTTGCTTTTTTGGCTTTGGAAAAATGTATTGTAAGTGGAATAAATGCTTCTATAAAAGAATATAAAAACATTAAATCATTGCTGACTCCTTCATTCTTTTGAAAACAAAAGTCAGGTGGGTCGTTTGACACAAAGGAAATAAAACCCACGTAAAACCAGAAGTGAGAAATCAGAAGACTTTATTTATTTTGGTAGGAATTAAGTTTCATGACAGTTTCTCCATTTCAGAATGAAAAAAAACAGAGTACAACTATTTATATGAACATAACAAGTGTAAGCCATTCAGTGCATGAAATAAAATATAATAATGACGTTATGTTAACTAAGGCTTTCTATACATCTCATGTTCACTGCAAAATGTAAGACCTGAGGAGCTAAAACACTTGAACAAACCAACTTTCAACATCTCCCACAATGCAACAGTCTTTGATACAAATATGTTTAGGCCATTTTAAACTCCATTGAACCATCAGGGGAGATTGACAGCTGCCACTCTTTAGGGGCTGCAGCCGGTCGGTCCTCTCTCTCTTTGGGACAGGCGTCCTCTGTGATGCCGGTGGCAGAAAGGTAGACGTTCCACAGCTCCTTCAGTCCGGCTGCTGCCGCCTCGTAGCTCCGGTCCCGATCCAGAGTACAGCGCATCTGGAAATACCGATCAAGAACGTCCAGGATGGGATCCGTGGCGGAGGATTCCCCGCCGGCGTGCTCAGAGTCCACGTCAGACCTGTTATGGCAGTTATGGTGTTAAAGCTTAATGCAGCGTAATCCTAATGTAAGTGGTATCCATGTGTGTGTGATTGAAGGCCAGGGGGAAAGGAAGACATTTGCTCCAGGGGGGGTATCTGTTCTTTGTAGGGTGTGAGTTTCCATTGGTCCCTCTTCTTTAGAGAAGACCAGGAAGTGATGTGTCTCTCTCTCTCTCTCTCGCTGTGAGCTGCGGGTGCCTGATAAGCCCACATCCCCCACTTTCATCACTTACAGCGCCCCAGTACGGGGCAAATGGAAAATGTAACAGGGGTGAAAAGGGTGTTATCTTTACTTAATTAGGAATGTTGTTGCATCAAGGCTGAAAATTCTTTTTTTTTGTTTTATTATATTTGTATTTAATCTTGTGGAAGTGCAGATCCCCTGTCCTCCACCAGGGGGTGCTGCAGCACCCTCAGCACCCCTACTTCCCAAGGCCCTGAAAGGGGATATGCAAATGGTTAAGGACGAGGGGGCTTTACGGTTTAATGGTGGGGATGTTCAGATGATGCCTCAGGGAATTTAAGGGTGAGACCAGTTGGCTTTTCTCTCTACTATATAGTGTGACTGTAAGCTGTGTTCGGGGTGCAGAACTTCTCCATAGAGAGGCCAAGTCCCTCCCTTTCCGGGGAGCTCAATGGGACCTTATTTCGGGAAAGGTATGCATTGAAGTCAATGGAGAGAGAAAGATTATCTTTTTCGATCCCGTTTGAATTGTGGCACGAATTACACATATGATGTTTGTCAAACAAATTAAATGTGTCGTAAAAATGTGAAGAAACACTTTTGTTTGTGTGAAACCGCTCAATGAACTACATCTCCCGTCTCGCACCACACACCCAGACGGCCGTCACGTTGGCACTCCAAGGCTGGGCACGTTGAGAGCTGTGCACACACACAAGGGGAGTTAGTCGGTTCCGTGAGAACCAGCATGCGGGACCGGGACTCTGGGATTTGTAGTCTTTCTCGTTGCGTATTTTTCATCGTCTTATATTTCAACAGTTTTACGACAAACTGTGACTTTTTTGACATGGAAATTATTTTTTCAGATTGACAAACATCACAAGTGTAATTCATGGCACAATTCAAACGGGATCCAAAGATACATTTTCTCTCCATTGACTTCAATGCATACTTTTTCTGAAATAAGGTCCCATGGGTCTGAAGTAGATGGGCGGGACTTCGCCTCTCTAACCTCTGAGGATGAAGTAGCTCTGTTCCTAGATTTGGGATTGATTTCGACAGACCTGAAAGAGGCGATGAGGCGGCAGGGGGCGGAGGAGGGGGAGCGCTGCTTCAGGACGTGTGTGAGGAAGGAGGAAGTGTCGCAGAGCAGCGCTGACAGATGTGCAGCGCTGCTCTGATCCTCACTGTGGTTTCCCCCCAGGAAGCCCTCCAGTCTGTCCACGATGATGAGAGAGGGGGGGGTGGGAGACGTGTTCTGGGACTCGTGGAGGCCGGCCACCTGCTGCAGCAGATCCCCCAACGTCCTGGGATAGGAAAACTTGATTTTCTGTTCAAGATAAAAACAGACGGAGAAGCCGAATGAATGACTGAAGCTGCTCAGGAATGTGATTGACAGGAAAATTGTGGAATAATTTGACGTAGCTTATTTTTTACACTTTTGTATTATTCCATAAAAACTGAGAAGAAAACAGAAAGAAACAAAACATATTATTACAAATATTCGCAGATTATATTAGTTACAGATTTGTTGGATTAAAAACAAATCTATGAACTATTATCGTTAGTATCGAAGACTTAGGGTTAAGCGATATGGGCCAAATGTTCTATCAAGATATTGATCCAGGGTATATGCAGGAATCCTGAAGTCAGATGTAAGACCCTTTAAAGACCTTTTCCATACATTTGAAGAACTCATCTCCACTTCTAGTTTTAACCGGTTACCTTGGCGACACACATTACCTCACATTGACTATATACAGTATTGATTGTCCTTCCTCCTTATCTTCCAACGATTTGGACGCAGACTTGCATTTCCCCATAACGATGTTGCTTAGCAACCGGCGTAAACGGACCTTTGCGCGCTATCAAGCAGTGAGCGCGCGATGTCCTGTTCAGATGACGTCACATCCAACGGGATGCCATCAATAAACTCCACAGAATCACACTACACACCTACGCCATGACTACATTCAGGCAGACTGTAGAATACAACCTCTTTGGACAATTCATATACTTATTGAAAACAAGCTACAAAATGTAACACCTTGGAAAATGCCGTTTAATAGCCTTCATTTTCACTAAATTGATTTATCAGCTTTTAATACTTTTTAAGACCCCGCGGACCCCCTGTGATCAATTGTATACATCGATAACGATTCAAATCCAATATAGCATGTTTTTGGTAATTCAATATGAAACAAGACGTTTTTAACATACAAGGATCGTTGGTGCATAACATTTATATATAGTAAAAAAAGAAAAAGGAAATAAAATATGAAAGCAAGTGACACAGAAACAATAAAATAGAAAAATGTTGAAAAACATTCTATAAAATATCTGAATCAACCAACCGTTAAGTAGATTTTCATGACTGGGATGGGTTATATTTTGTGATAACTTAAATAACTTAAGCGTAAATTAATTAATTAATTGGCCGATACTGATTCCGGCCCCAAAATTGGCGATCGGAGCATCCCTAACTGAATACATTTGAAGCCATTTTGACGTATATATAATATATATTACCTATGTCAATACGTTTCTGTTTTTGTAGTGCATTTGTCTTTTCTAGAGATTTTTCATTTATTCTTTACATATAAAATCTCGCCTAGGGCGGCCAATTGGCTAGAACCGGCCCTGGTACTAGGCCTCAAGAGCCTTTCTTGTGCTGACACATAGAAACAAATTGGCACATAACCCTATTGCACCTTGTTTTTTATGCTGCTGAAACGCAAAAAACAAACAAATTGGGATCAATAAAGTACCTATCTATCATCTATCTATCTAGGAAGAGAGACAACTAATCAGGTAAAGTACAGGTAGCTCAACATCGTACCAACTACATCCCCCCACGGTGTGTACCTTGAGACTCTCTGGGCTGGGGACACATTTCTGCAGAGACACCGGGAGGCTCTGGATCTGAGTCTGGGTGAAGAACACGACCCTCACCCCCAGCTCAGAGGCCGCCATCACCGCAGACAGTAGCAGCAACGAGCGGCTGATGGAGCTGTCTCCTAGCAACAGCACCGAGCTGCTGACGGAGCTGTCTCCTGGCAACAGCACCGAGCGGATGTCGGAGCTGTCTCCTGGCAACAGAGCACTACAAGCTGAATGAGGAACCACCGTTACATCCTTGTTAACGTCAGTTTGAGACATAAAAGTCCTAAAAACACTCGTTAATATGTCCGCCATGATGACTGAGACGGTACCGAGGATGTAGGACAGTTATAGCTTCCTTCTTCTTCGATCTCTACTTTATTTTAATGTTCTTCTTTTCGTTGTTTTTTAGAGGCGTTGCATTGCCACCTACTACTTGGGTATGAATTCACCAAAACCTGCTCATATAACTTAAGAAACATTATTATAAAAAAAAGATACACTTTTCTTGAAGATGTGTAGCGTTTCCCGCGTCTGTCTTCATGTTGCACACTGGTGTTCACGCTGCTCAGGTCCGTGTGGAAAGGCTTCGTTCGCCGTAACGTTCCGCTCCATGTACACACGTATTTCCCTTGTGTTTAAAGTTAACATCATGCCCCAAATTATAAGCCCAATTAAAAAGATAGGTCTTTAATTTACTTTTTAAAATTCCAATTGAGGTTGCTGTTCTAAGATCAAATGGGAGCCGTTTGGAGCCATAAAAACAGAAAGCAGCCTCCCCGGTTTTCTCATGGTAAGGGTTTCCGGTTAAATCTGACAACAACCGGGACACCGTAGAATCACAACATCAGCTCATCTGCTGTGGCCAAGATGGCGCGTAATCCAGTGGAGTTGGAGGTTGCTCTGGACTCGGATCCGGCCGGGGATCATGAGGATAGCGAGGTTTTGAGACGATGCCGAGGAAGACCCAGACTCACGGACTCAGACCGGGCTCAGAGGCGCCTGGAGTCCCGGAAGAAGTACGATATCCGGCGGGTTTACCTGGGAGAGTCGCACAAGCTGTGGAGCGAAGTGAGGAGGAGAACCAGCCTGAGTGATGCTGGGCTGGCAGAGTATCTGATCCTGCTCAACAACACTTATGGAGAGAAGTACCAGCAGGAGTACTGCGGGTGAGCAGAGACGCTGTTTAAATATGCTAATGTTATTTAACCACACCATGCATGCCTTCATTCATAAAAAGGTTAGTAGAGGATTGTGAGAATTTGGTCAAATATCTGGATCAAACTACCAGACACCTGCAGGTCCGCTGCAACTCTCACTACTTTTAAATCCAGGCTGAAGACTTTTCATTTTGCCGCTGCTTTTAATTGAACTATTCACACATGCACTGTAACTTTTATTCATGTCCCTGTATTATTCATGTTTTATTATCTTTGCTTTTTAATGTTTCTAATGTGTTTTATGCTCTTGATATCTTTCATTTTTGTAAAGCACTTTGAATTGCCTTGTGTTGAAAAGTGCTACATAAATAAACTTGCCTTGCCTTCATTAATATGGTCTGCTGTAATATTAGTGACTTTTCCTTATTTTCTGTCAGCCTAATATTGTTTGCGTTTTTGTTTATTCTTCAACTTCATAATGTGTTATCCTGCTTGACCCAACCAGATCATGCAAGTCTTTTTTCTATAGATCAAATCAAAGTCATTATTGTTTGCCATTATGGTTGTGTATCAACTTTATAAGGAAGAACTCTAACTCTGCTTAATCCGACCAGTCACTGTCCATCTCATTGCATTACAGGAAGAAGATTGCTCCAGAAGTCTCAATAAAACAGAAAAAAGGTAAGTTGACAGATGGTGATATTTTGAATCCGTTTCAAATTACGTTTCATGCAAGTTATTATTTTTTTTTGTATAACTTTTGATTTATTCCACAAATATATAACATACATGGAGATGTACATACAAATCACACCCGCCTCAGTTTACAATCCACTCAAATCTACACGTTATTGCTCACATACCCATACCCAGTGCCGATTCTAGAGTCTGTGGGGGCCCTAGGCAAACATTCACTGACCTCTCCCTGGGTAGTCGGTACAGACAGGTATGCTTACAAATCCGAAACAGGCGCTAGTTACAAATTAAATATAAAAGAAAATAATGCAAGTTATTTTTAATGCAAACAAATATGTGGGAAAAAATAATAATATTAACAATGATCACTTGTTGTTGTTTCCCAGGCAGGAAGGACCGGGTGTGCAGCCTCCAGAGCCTGGTCAGCTGGTACCAGGATCACTGCCGCTCCTGCCCTCACGAGCCCCAGCTCAGAGCCCTGGAGCCTCAGATCAACTTCTCCACCGCCGCTATCTGGCAGTGCGACTCCAACCACTCCTTTGTGCAATACCTGTTCTCCCCACCGAGGGAGGCCAGTGACTCTGAGCCTGAGGAGGAGGGAGTGATGGAAGAGGAGGAAGAGAGGGCGAAAAAAACAGACGACGTGGTGGCTAAAGAAGCTGTGAGCAGGAAGACAAGAAAAGACGCTCGCAAACAGTTTAAAGGTGAAGCATGTTCAGTCGATAACGATTCAAATCCAATATAGCATGTTTTGGGTAATTCAATATGAAATAAGACGTTTTTTACATTACATCACATGATACTTGTTAGGCGCCACACGCCTCCTATGTTTTTACAAGGATCGTTGGTGCATAACATTTATATATTAAAAAAAAAAAAGGGAAATAAAATATGAAAGCAAGTGATACAGAAATAATAAAATAGAAACATTTTGAAAAACATTCTATAAAATATCTGAATCAACCAACCGTTAAGTAGATTTTCATGACTGGGATGGGTTATATTTTGTGATAACTTAAATAACTTAAGCGTAAAAAGTACAATATTTGAGTATAAGGAAACGAAGTAAGAAAAATAATCAGGTAAAGTACAAGTAGCTCAAAATCGTCAACCAGGAAATGAGTTAGCATTTGAGCACTTTTGGTTCCCTCAAAGTCAATGGTATTTTGAACCTGAGGAATCTCACTGGCTTCTCCTCAAGGGAGCCCGTGCCGTCATCACTGTACTACTCTATTATTTTGTTAAACCTTTTCTTAATATCGTGAGAATTTATATTTTCATCAATACTTTAGCAGACTGTTAAACACCTGAACTTTTGAAAGAATATCCATAACATCTGTTTGCAGCTTATATACATCAATAGGGGGGGGCGATATTGAAAAATATATTATCACGATATTTTTCAAGCAGTATCACGATAGACGATATATATCACGATATTTTTTCATGTCGGTTATTATGGTTATTTTTCAAGTTACTCAACAGTACAAGCACCTACAAGGTAACAGAAACTCAAACAAAAAGGAGTAACTGACCAAAATAGCATTTCAAGCTGGTTTTATTTCTGAAATGAAACCCTGAATGAACAATTCAACATTTTGATATGGCTTCAAGGCACAGTTTCTCAGGATAAACATGAACTTTCTGAGGTAGCACGAGCAGTGAACATCAATAAACATGAAAAGGAGGGTAAAACATAACTAAGTAAAACATAAAACATCAATGAGGAAAAGTCAGTGCCAAACAATTAAAATGTAAACTTTAGACTTGAAGTGCAATAAAAGACTTTAGCATAACGGAAGGGAAACGTTTATTTTTTTATAGTTTTTTTATCACGATAGATACGATATCTCTGAAAAAGCATATCGTGGAGACCTAATATCGTCACGGCGATATATATCGTCATATCGCCCACCCCTACATCAATATTCCAATTACTTGTATATAGACTATTCCTACTATATTCTATTTTATTTACTTGCACTATTATCTGTGTTATTGTGTTGCTCTGTTGGAGGAGCCTGTGACCTAAGATTTGCATTGTCACAACTACACTGTAGCTATGCCCACATGGCAATAACAGCCTTGGACCTTGGAGCAGCCGGGAAATGCTGAACACGTTTTATTATGCATCTGTTTTTCTGTAGATGTGAGAGAAAATGTTTCTGAAGGACAACAGACACCCATGAGCCCGATAGAAGAGGCCGCCTCTGTAGACCAGCAGCCCAGAGAAGAGGCCTGCCGTGGGGATGTTCCACTAACAGGACAGCCTGTGTGGGAGATGGAGCAACATCCAGGCTCCCCTGCCGAAGAGTTCCCATCGGACGAGGAGGCCGAGGATCTGAGGCAAGACGGAGAAGAAGAAGAGATTAGGACGGTGCCTCACGGATACGAGTGTGTAGAAGTGACGCAGTCTTTAATGGATAAACTGGAAAAGACGAGAGAAGACTCGTTGCTGTCTCCGAGCGGTTCAGTTGGATCGGAGCTTTCTGTCCCGTCGAACATCCCGGAGCAGAGCGAGATGTTCGACCCTCACTCCCTGCAGACGGTGGTGAGCAGCTGTGAGATCCCCGACCAGACGGACACTTTGGGAGGACCGCAGGTTGGTGAACGAGAACTGTGAAGAAATGTTTAAAGAGCTCTATTATGCCCTTTCCTGTAGTTTCTTATATCGGTTATTGTGCATGGAATAGTTTGCAAAGGCTTTAATTCCCTGTGTTCCCTTGCCTGATACGCCTCCTTTGGACTCTTCCATAACATACTGACATCACTATATAACACTCGCTCTGCTATTGGCTAGCGCTCCAACACATTGTACGTGATAGGCTGAGGGGCGGGACATCTCTAAGTGGTTGACCAATCACAACAGAGCCGGCCAGCTAACCAATCAGAGCAGACTGGGCTCTGGTTTCAGACGGAGGGTGAAAAGAGGTGCTGCAGCAGGAGAGGGCTCTTTAAAGTAGAGACACTACATACTGATATACACCTGAACATCAGCAGGAGGACTCTTTAAAGTAGAGACAATACATACTGATATACACCTGAACATCAGCAGGAGAGGGCTCTTTAAAGTAGAGACACTACATACTGATATACACCTGAACATCAGCAGGAGGACTCTTTAAAGTAGAGACACTACATACTGATATACACCTGAACATCAGCAGGAGAGGACTCTTTAAAGTAGAGACACTAGATACTGATATACACCTGAACATCAGCAGGAGAGGACTCTTTAAAGTAGAGACACTACATACTGATATACACCTGAACATCAGCAGGAGAGGACTCTTTAAAGTAGAGACACTACATACTGATATACACCTGATCATCAGCAGGAGAGGACTCTTTAAAGTAGAGACACTACACACTGATATACACCTGAACATCAGCAGGAGAGGACTCTTTAAAGTAGAGACACTACATACTGATATACACCTGAACATCAGCAGGAGAGGACTCTTTAAAGTAGAGACACTACATACTGATATACACCTGAACATCAGCAGGAGAGGACTCTTTAAAGTAGAGACACTACATACTGATATACACCTGAACATCAGCAGGAGAGGACTCTTTAAAGTAGAGACACTACATACTGATATACACCTGAACATCAGCAGGAGAGGACTCTTTAAAGTAGAGACACTACATACTGATATACACCTGAACATCAGCAGGAGAGGACTCTTTAAAGTAGAGACACTACAGACTGATATACACCTGAACATTGTTCTATATCTTTGTTTGTTCCCATCTCCAGTTAATCATCATCACCGGCCCCAGCTACGAGGCCCTGGCTTCAGAGGGCATACAGCTGAATATGGGCGGAGGAAGCGTGGAGGAGGTCACCTGCACCGTCATCGGGGGGGTCAGCTACAACCAGGTGTGCTCGTCTGACTCAAATCTCAGAGCAGAGGAGGAGGAAGAGGAGGAGGAAGAGGAGGAGGAGGAAGACTCCATGACAGGTGCGCTGCTTTCAGAACTAACACTGACACTTTAAAAATGTGAACGCAACGACTGAATCCAACTGCTCTTATCGGCAGATGTCGAAAGTAACTCGACTCGTATTCAAGGTTCTTCTTTCCCTCCGTTTAAACGCACTACCTTCGTGTGTGACTGTAGTTCAGCGAGTACCGAAAGGCCACCGCTTGCAGGGGGCCAAATAAGCACTGTTATACCTCATTCACACCAACGCAACTCCGGTTCAAGCTCCGTGCTAGAGCTTTTCAGGTTCAGAACCGGTTCTTCGGTTTAGCTCCGGCTCCAGCTCCAGCCTCCTCTGTACCTCTTCGGAAGACCAGATTCCCAGCAGGTAGCTGGTCTCTTCAGTGGACCACTGCTGCTTGTTACGTTTCTCCATCATTGTGTACAAACTGGATAAAACGCCGGCTTGTTGTTGTTGTTCAGGAGTTGATCTGTCTCTGCCCCCGCCTCGACGCAAGCGTGACGTATGCGGTGCTTTTGCTCTAGCCGGAGTATTTTTCGGTGCTTGAAACGAACCGGTGTGAACAGGAAAACCCGGTGCTTTTCAAGCTCCAGCTCCGAACCGGCCCTGAAACACCGTTGGTGTGAATGAGGTATCAGAGGAGCCTGTGCCCTACGTGTTTCACTGACATATCTACAATGTAGTTTATGTACGAATGACAATAAAAGCCTTGAATCTTGAGTCTGAAACATAGCTTTTTAAATGCAAATTCCTTGTTAAGTAAACCCAGTGCTCACTCCCCAACTCCTATATCTTTTATTTAAACTCCTGGCTCCCACTTCCTCCACAGTGTTGAATAGACAGGTGTTTTTGTTATACTCCATGCAAACATCTTATCATTGTAATCTAAGATTGATAAGACGTATACCAAGTATACAGAGCGTGCATGTGTCTGTATGACTGCGCAGTGTTGTGTGTGAGCTGCTGGGAATAAAAACAGTTTTGCATCTTTTTCTGCAACATTTTGTATTTCTGTGTACATCCTGTCAAGCTCTTCCTGCAGCAGCACATCCTCACTAACATCCTCTATGCATATTTACTATATGGAGTATTATAAAATGGGGTAGAAAACCATTAAAAGAGGGCTTTGATGCAGGTTATATTTTCATTATGCAAAGCTGCTCCACTGTCAAAGATAGTTAGGCCCCATTTACACGGGAACGCAAACGAGCCGAATTCGATATCAAAAAAGTCTTACACGGATACGGCTCAATAAACGTGTCCCTTCACACGAGACCGCTCGACCCGCTGGAGACGCTGTAGTACATATGCCCGGCCTGTACGTGGCGCTGTACCTCCGCCACAAAATACACCAAAAGCAGCGAAGAAGACCTGAGCATGGTTGCCATGGTTGCCCTTCTGTTTAGTCTCCTCGGTGGATTTAGCAACATGTAGTTCTCCATGTCCACTTGTTGCTGATGGGTGTGCTAGAGCAGCTGTAGATTTTGCACTAACATCTGTAGCATGGTCAGTAGCTACTGACCATGCTACAGCAGTGAGCAGCAGCGGTGGGGAGAGGCGGGGCTATGTCTTCATTGTTATCAGGAAATGATCGTATAGGACGTACACACGGAGCCGTTTGGCCCCCCAGAGCGTTCCGTCCGCAGATCTATCCACCTTGGGACTGGTTATGGTTTGCGGGGTCCGTTTCCGCGTTTCCGTTACGGCCTCGTGTGAACGGACGGGCTATACGAAAGAGAAAAGTAGCAGATACAACCCGTTTCGTTCCCGTGTAAACGGCACCTTAAATGCTTTATTTATAGCATGCTGTCATATTGTAATGTAACATGTTTACCCTGTAAACTCAAAAGGTAGATACAATTATAATACATATTGTGTCCTACATGTGTCCTATGAGGGAGATCCCGTTGTTTTACTGACAATTTCTAAGGGAAAATAATTGATTGGAAGAAAATATATATTTTTATTGCAAAAATTTGTTTCTAAATTATCGATTATTGCCAGACAAAAGAAAATGTTTTATCAGAAGTGGATTTATTTATGTTTTGCCTTTCGATTAATAAGTAAAAGATACATTATGAATGTAAAGAAGAAATCTAAACAAGTAATCTCAACTGTGAGTAAAACTAATGCAATAAAAACGTTTTAGAAAGGTCTGTTAAAAAGCAGTCGAAGGGTCTTATGGAACCAAAGGAAGGAATCCAAGCCAGTTCTGTTTGTATAATCGGTTTATAAAATGTCTCTGTGCAGGTTTGAGTAACAAACAGCTGCTGCAGCCCGCTGAGGACTCTCTGGATCTGAGCGGTGACCGAGCTCTGCAGCGGAGTCTGAGCAGGTCAGTGCTCCACATGCTTTACATGGTGAAACCAGCGCTAATTTGAATTTTAGAAGACAAGCAGAAAGGATAACAACTCAAAGTCAACTTTCAGTTTGTGTGTACAGACGGAGATCGAAAAACCGTTTCCCACAATCCCGAATACAAAAACAAATATATATAAAATATGTATTTTAATCTGTATATCCTATATATATATATATATATATATATATATATATACACAATCAACAGACACATTTATACTTATGCGCATATTAAGACGTAAATAAAAGCACAACAATCAATATATACAAAATAACAGTCACTTAAACTCCCCTGCACTTCAGTGTTTGCTGGTTTTGTGAATTAAGTCTGCAGTGTGTCTGTTCTCACAGCGTCAGGTCAAAGAGAAACAGGCGAGGCCCGGTCATCGAGGCGGACGGGATGCTGAAGATGTTCCACTGTCCGTACGAAGGCTGCAGTCAAGTCTACGTAGCTATCAGCAGCTTTCAGGTAACAATACAAATCACTGTGAAGGTACAGGAATTTTGGGTCAGGGATATTCAGACGCTGGGAGAAGTATTGAGCTTTAAGATTCCCTGTGAGCCCAGGGTTATGTACCTGGGCTTGATTCAGGATAGTATAATTGGAAAGGAGGACTCTTGATACTAGCGGGTAAAAAGGCCATCACACGGAACTGGTTAAAAAGTGACTGGGTCAATGGCTAGACATTGTTGAAGAAATATTTACTATGGAAAGACTGATGGTTGTTAACATGTGGCTGAATAGGACTACAGAAGTTGTCCAGTCCATATTACGTCATTACACCGAACACGTAAACACTCCTCTAAATTTCTGTGCCCTGTTCTGCTTGAAAGCAAGTCCCTGCCTCCTGCAGACTGTTCAAACAAAGGCTTCAACTTGTACCATCTAGAATCTGTATGTTTGAATATGGATCTTAAGTTGGCGTGACGTTGAAGCAGCGACCCTGCTGTAGTTCGTTTATAGCATAACGTTAGCATTTTGCTTCTGGCGATTAGATTTACGATTAGAAAATTATAAAAGTAGGATAGACATGTGGAGATTATCCGGCTGAACAAAAGGTGATCCGTCTCTTAAATGTGTTTCAACCACAGACCTTATTTCCAGATGTTTTCCTAAATCCTATGGAGAAATTGCATTGCTTTTTTGTCGAAGGAACCGGAAGGAGTTTACTTCCGGGTTTTAGGACGCGTCACTGTGGCACTCTATGTAGTTGTGTGTGTTATATATTTGTCGAATGAAAAATAAAGAGTTTAATTGAAAAAAATAAAATAATCACATTTCAATACATTTCAGTTGTTTGGGCTTTTTAACACTAGAACCACCAATCGGGTCAATTTTACCCAGAGCTGTTTTTTAATGTATGTAACTTTTTTTCAATAACATATTACAGTCTCCCAGTCCGTGACTTTTCCTGAAAGCGTGTTTTGTAGCACCCTATGTTGTTAAAAATTGTCAATATGAAGTCAGATTGAAGAAATCGCCCAAAAAATTGCCATTTATACCTATTTCCGCCAAGCGGGTCATATTGACCCCACCCCTTTTCGCGCTATTGATTTTGCGTGTAAACAAACATGACGTGTTGCTATAGCAACGCCTTTTGTCTACTGCGGTTCCTTATAGATTTAGAGATAGATAGATATATTGATAGCGACAGTCTGTAGTGAAGCAGCGCGCTCACTGGAGACTGCTGGCACTGCGCTCCGCTGTTTGCTTTTCACCCAACAACGACAACCGCCTCACGAAACGCTATGTTGTAGCGTTAATAAACGAAACAATTTAACAAAATTGCTTCTCAAAATACCAATACCACAGGATCATTTTTCTTTTTAAAGCAATACTTTTACCTTGAAAATCAATGCATTCTAATGCCGGGTCAATTTGACCCCGGTAGCGGTTTTAGGTATAAAAAATCTCTGGCGGTTCTAGTGTTAAAATAACCATCTATTTGGTCCACTTCCCTTTTTGTCTGTAGAATCACGTGAACCTAGTCCACAGGAAAGGGAGGACCAAGGTCTGTCCTCATCCAGGCTGCGGGAAAAAGTTTTACCTGTCGAATCACCTGCATCGACACATGATTATCCACTCAGGTACATTCACAGAGAAACCCTTGTCATGTAAGAAAATCAACTCCATAAACCGTTAACATGTAACTGAATGTTCCTACAGGAGTCAGAGATTTCATCTGCGAGACGTGCGGGAAATCGTTTAAGCGTAAGAATCACCTGGAGGTCCACAGGAGGACTCACACAGGAGAAACACCGCTACAGTAAGTCACTACAGCTGGACATTTGGACTGCGTTTTAGGGCCATTGTTGGTTAAAATCCAAAAGTAAGAACCAACGTAATAACTCAAAAAAAAGATTCAGAACTTCCAAAATAACTTTCGTAATTTAAACCAATAAAAAAAAAACTGAAAGCTGAAATGCAAAATAAATCAAACTAAGGAATATAAAATTACCGTACTTTCCGGACTATAAGCCGCGACTTTTTTCCCCATTTGTTTTGTGCAGCTAACGGCCACTAGGGAACCTCCTACATCTATGGATTTTACAGGTAAAATTAACCACCTTTAACGCTACGGGCTCTAGGACCGGTCCGCGCCCGCCACCTCTAAGCGGCGGGCTCCAGCAGGAAAAGCTGGAGGCCGGAAAAGAGTGAGACTGGTAGCTCGCCAAAGTGAAAGTGGAACCGAGAGACAGAACGAGAGCAAGACAGACGGACAATTTAGCTGCTGCGGCTCATATGCAGGTGCGCTTTATAGTCCGAAAAGTACGGTACTTTTCCTCAAATATCCACTTGAGACTGGCTCCAAAGTGAACCACTCCCCCTAACCCCCATAATCAAATGCCACATTTCAATGCAGAAGTAAAGAGTTACAGTCTGGTACAGAAACTGGTTTTGCTCTCGAAAGCTAATTTCCCTATTCGTGGCGGCTGTACCGGGAAATATATAACTCACTGGTTTAAATTACATGAAGGCTTAAAGTCATGCATGGTTCAGAGCGTGGCTGCTTGCAAACAAGAGAAATAATTATGTTATTAATTTTAAACTCAAAATCTAAATCAAAAATCTTAAAATCAAAATCTATCTAGACAGGAGTCACCATGCTATAAGAAAGGTTTTCGTTTATTGTAACTACTGGCTGCCTCTTTCCCCACTGGATTCAATAGACAGGTGGATATTTGTATACCATGCAAACATCCTATCATTTCAATCTAAGCTGTGACTCATTATACTGTACGTGTATGTATCATGTAATATATGTCTCGTCTTCTTACCGACAATGGCTCTATTTGCCTCTGAAGAAAACAGATCTTATTTTAATCCAGTTCTGCAGTGAGCAGGTTTGAATGAAAGACACGTTTGTGACACTACCAGGATCATCCAATCACTTTTCTTCTTTCTTACCTGTTCCTTCTTGTCTTCTCACCCACGTCATACGTTAGATGCGAAATCTGTGGGTACCAGTGTCGTCAGCGAGCGTCTCTGAACTGGCACATGAAGAAGCACACTTCAGAGGCTCACTACAACTTCACCTGCGAGTTCTGCGAGAAGAGGTTCGAGAAACTGGACAGTGTCAAATTTCACAAACTAAAGAGCCACCCGGACAAACTGGCAACGTGAAGTGTTCAGAAACCTGATGATGGGACTTAAAAATGTACAGAACGGCCGTCAAAAACCAAAGGCAGACTTTCAGGAAAGAGACTTTGCTTTGCCGTGTTCGTCTGGCCTCTCATGTTCAGGATAATATGAGTGTCCACTGTAAAACACACAACAAGTGGATAAAGTGGGCCTAACAGCTGTGCAGGACACAAGCTAATTCAGAGTAGGCCTATAGGGCCAAAACAGGGGTTCTGAACATGTTTCGTACATTAACAGCTCAATCATACTTTTAAAATCATTTTATAAACTATTACAAGACAAATATCAAGAGTACAAATGTAATAAATGGCTGATACAGAGTGTTTGAGGGCTCAGACATCAGCTTCCAACTTTAGCATGGTCGGCTAACTAGCTTACTACCTGAAATAGTAATCCATTGTTACTTCAAATAGCAGCTGTATCTACTATTATTGTAAGTTGTTGTTAAAAAAAAAAAGAGCCTGTTCACAGCTAGCACATCCACAGTGCAGTATTTCCCCACTGTGTGGGAGTCAGTCCAGGATGCTACTGTAGCTAGGCTAACGTTAGCTCCTTGACCCTGGTTCTTCTTGGAAGCTAACTTGTTATGCCTGAAAGAGTTTTGTTAACTAAATACATTGGCTACTTCTCATCCTAAAAGCCTTTTATTTCAATGGTCAAAGTAACATTTAAGAAATATTTTAATCATCATAAATCCAACCACTGTTTTGCTTGTTAGCTTAGCAGCTAACGCTTAATAATCAATGTTCAACAATAATTAAAATACTAGGACTTAAGAATAGAAAAATGCTGTTTCTTTATTTTCTATGTAATATTGCTAAATATTATACTTTAACTGGTTTCTTATTTTCATAACGAGTCAGTTTAAAACATGAAATAGTCGATTGAAGATGGTGTTTCTTTATCTAGCTTATGTAGCTAACGTTAGCCTGATTAGCTAGCTAGCTATATCTGATCAAATCTTTCAGTGACGGCAATAATTTCCGCCGGTTTAATTTGCTGTTGATGGCTAGAAGTGGGAATCATCCTTTCTTTTACCTCTGAACTAAATATAGGCCTACAGACCATTGTTTTGAAAAATGACAAAGAGTCTTGAGTTGGGATTTGGATACCATTTTATATTTATTAATAAAAAATTCGAAATATTTTTGAAAGTGCTCTGATTTGAAGATTAATACCTCCAAAAAAGATTATTGATAATATTTCAGTTGAATTGATTATTTGTTTTAATATTCTTGAAATTAAGGCTGTGAAATTAAATTATTGAGGTTTGAGTGTTGCACTACGCTACTCGTACTGACATGTGTAGGATCTTCCATTTTGGTCAAAAATGTTGTTTTGTGAGCTAAAGGCAAATACTTTGCCTTACATTGTCCCTCTCAATCTGTTTTCATTGTCCCATTGACAGTTCCTCAGGAAAACTCACCTCAGTCCTCTTTTGTCCTGCCTGTACTTTAGTTTCCAAAGCACTTTTTGTTAACTGATGAATCACTAAAATATGCCAATATGACCCATTCGTGACGTATTTCTTTGGAACACATTTCTTGGACACATGGTTAATAATATGCAGCGTGTTGTCGCCTCTTGCATTATGCTTTCAAGGGTGGGTGTTTGTGTGTGCCAAGTGCGGGTGTGCATAAATACTCAGAAAAGGCATGAAAATCACAAGTGACATGACTTTAGCATGGGGGAACAAGTTGCATGTAACGCCAGAAGAGAACAAACATGAGTCAGGACTAAGAAAGATATATTTATTAATATAAAAGGCATTTCAAATAGACATTTTAATATGTGAGGATGCATTTCTATTTATTAATTCCCCTTTCCCAAGCTATTCTTCTCAAAACTGTCATGTCTCCTTTTAAAAGCAGTGACTAATCGTCAGTATTCTTCTGCTGTAAATCAAATTAAAATGATTATGATGTTCAGATAAAGGAAAATGTCAGACTGCACAATGTTTGAAATGTGAGGCCAAAGTCTGAGGAGCACTCATGTAGAAAACCCCAGAGCTGGAGACACCTGACAGCCGAGGGGAGAAATTACATTTTCATTTCATTTAATCGTTTATTTTAACAGGGACAATGCACATTGATGAACACTTCAAAGGTCCCACGTCATGGCCATTTCTACTGATCATAAGTCCATTGTTGAGGTCGACTAGAATAGATTTACATGGTGCAATTTTCCAAAACCACATTGGTTTCTCAGCATCTCTGTATAGTATCCACTCTCTCCTGCCCCCCCCCCCCCCTCCCTGTGAGCCCAGTGTGCTCTGATTGGTCGGGACGTTGAGAGGCTCGCTGCTGCGAGGAGCGGACAGGTTTCCAGGTCGGCGATACAGCGACAACAAGCTAAACTCACCCTGAGCACACACACACTCACAGCCGAAGTAAAAACAATAAGTGTGGCTTGATATCGAGAAAGAGAAAGGTTTGTAACGCTGTGAGAACGGGTCTGTGGAGAGCGTTTCTCCGCCATCCCAACTCGTCTATCTCCAGCGTTCAGGGAGCTCCATGCAAGTCAATGGGACTCCCTGCTAGTTAGCCAAGGGGTCCTGGTGAGTGAGGGGATCCGTGGATTGGTCCATTTGGGCCAATCCGGTCATCTGTTGTTGATCTGGGTTTTCACACGTCACAGAACCAGGAAGCAAACAATGGAGAAAGAGAAATGTCCAACGAGGCGTTCTGGGGCAGCAGACAGGTCTTCTCTGTGTTAGAGCTTTACTCGCTACAGGGTGCACTTTGAGGGTTTGACTCGTTCACATGCAGAACAACCTTCATGACAACAAGGGGACGGGTCAGAACCGGAGAAGCATGACATGGGCCCTTTAAATTATTAAAATGTGCTTAATTGAGAAAAAAAATCACTGTTAATCCGAAAGCTAATTGTTTACTTTGATTACCTCTCTAGCCCCTCCCTCTCTCGTGAGCCCAGCCTTTAACTCCATGGTGATGTGTGTGTTATCACTCAGCTGCTTTAGTCACACCCACCTGCTCCCCCCCCCCCCTCCCTTTGTAGTACTTATAACCAGCCTTCCAACAAAAAGCAGAAAAAGTCACTCAGAGAGGCTGCTTCTTATCTAGCGGAGTCACAGGAAGTAGGGGACACGGAGAGGACACTGAGAGGACACTGTGGGTCATTCATACACTGAGGACAGTCGAATAATACACTCCTCAGTTTACTCCATCAACAGCCTCCATCACCAGAGTGAACGTCCTCCCAGTTCTCCTGTGAAAGGTAAGAGAAACTTAACTCAAGTTAAAGTTAACTGGTGAATTCTCCGTGTTGTTTTTCCAATTGCCGTACCGAACGTAGACAGAAATCCATCCAACAAAGCTCCTTTGTCTCCTGAGACCTGCCTGCAATTACTCTGCTCAATGGCGTCCTTTGAGATTTGCCTGTCTGTTCTGTTGTTGTTTTTGTATATAGTGAGTCAGAGACGAGAGGTTCTGTTGATCTAAGGCATCTCAAGCACCCGTTTCATGTCACCTGCAAACAAGAGCCTCCACTCCCGTGCTACCAGGTGTTGCAAGCTCACATCCTTTTCCCCAGAGCTTTGCATGTGACTCGAGCTTGTTAATGCATCACCAGTGTCAGAGTGCAATGGCTGACCACGAGGAAGTGAAGCTCAAAAGGTGACAGAGGAAGTTTTAGGGAGTCAAGGCAACCAGTGGTTAAATTTTGAAGGCATCCTAACCTTCGAATGTATGATTGACTTGATGACAACCTGTAACTTGACAAGCCACTTCCTTTTGCATCGCCTGGTTGTTTATTTACGAGAAGGGTTCGGAATAACTGTAAAAAGTGAAGTGCATATGTTATAAGTGAGAAGAGGCCTTTAGGGATACCGGTTGCTATCAACAACAGGGTTCTGCTCAGTCATTGTCATCGGGGATTAAAATGTCTCCGTGTTGTCCCCCCAAACAAAGGGCACTGTTTCACACCGACACCGATTTTTGAAATGTCTCGAGAACAGTAGGGCTTGTAAACGGGTGTGGTAGAAGGAGATAGGATGTGTGTGTTTATGGGGTCAGAGATATGTTGTATCTCTTCCCGACACACTTGTAAAACACACCAAAGAGCTGTTGTTTTGTGTGTGTCAACAGAAAAGAGCTGTTGTTTTGTGCCGCAAACGGTTTGGTTATAGCGCCATAAAGTCTGATGGGTGCAATGGATCACTAAGTTTTCTATGCAAATACTCACACTGGAGTCTTTGTTTATTTAACAAGAAATAGCATTTGTGTGCATTTTACATCCTATAGGCAGAGGTGGGATTAACTTTTACTCAAATACTGTACTTTAGTATAATTCTGAAGTACTTTATACTTCTACTACATTCAGAAGGGAAATAATGCAATTTTACTCCACTTCATTATTTTACAGCTGTAGCTACTTTTAATACAATGCATCTCGAAAAAATGCAATCAGTCAATCAGTTTCTCTACAACAGTAAATACTTGATGCAACATTATTATCTAAATGTCACATATATAAATACAATTATATATACACACATAAAGGCAGTTTTTCTGCACAATAATTACTTTTTATACTTTAATTATATTTTGCTGATATAAAGTAGAATTTTCAAATCAGGACTTTTACTTGAAGTGGAGTATTTTAAGACCATAGTATTTATAGTTGTCTTAAAGGTAGGGTAGGTAGGAATGGAGAAACCAGCTGGAGTGCTGCTGTGTCAGCACCTCGCAGATGATGAACGTGCAGCGGCACAGGTCACGCGCACCTGACATAATAACATGACTTACCGTTTAAATTGACCAAATAAATGCAGCACACAAACAATTTAACCACAATTACAATTTATTTTATTTCAACTATATTCTTCTTCTTAATATTATTATTATTACTACTATTATTGTTATTATATATGTAATATTTTTCACTTTTAAAATGAGGGTGCATAACGACTCAACTGAGGGGGCAATGCACCCTTATGCACCCCCGTAGAACCGGGCCTGACAGCTTCCACAGATTATATTTTTTTAAGTATTTATTGTCAAAGCTATTCATGCATTCATTGCTATTGGGATGTTCAGGGCATTCCATGGAATATAACAAGTGTTTCTGAAGTGAATTACCTACCCTACTCTTAGATGCATAAGTGGGTCTTTTTTGACCCGGTGAGGTGGTTTTCTTAGACTATCTTTGTAATTAAAAAATGTTATCATTTCCCACACCACGCCGCTCCTCCGCTCCCTCCACTGGCTTCCGGTAACTGCTAGAATTCACTTCAAGACACTGGTACTTGCGTACCATGCTGCGAATGGATCTGGCCCTTCCTACATCCAGGACATGGTTCAACTGTACACTCCAGTACGTGCACTACGCTCTGCATCAGCCAAACGACTCGCTGCACCCTCACTGCGAGGGGGACCCAAGTTCCCATCAGCAAAAACACGTGGGTTTGCTATCCTGGCTCCAAGATGGTGGAATGAGCTCCCATTGACATCAGGACAGCAGATAGCTTACACACCTTCCGGCGCAGACTGAAAACTCATCTCTTTCGACTCCACTTCGAGCGATAAAATGACTAACAAAGAACTGCTAACAAAGCACTTATATACTAATAAAGGACTGGCTTATCTAAAGCCAGTTGAGTAGCACTTGAAACGATTGGCTCTTTGAAACCTGATGTTCTTATATGATTCTGTTTTCTTCAAGGTTGTGTCTTCCTGGTCGAATGTACTTATTGTAAGTCGCTTTGGATAAAAGCGTCAGCTAAATGCAATGTAATGTAATATTCCAGCTATTCCTCAAAAAACACGTTTTGGATATCATGCCATTCACATTTTAAATTTACATTTGATACATTTTAAGAAATTGGAGTTTTTGTGTTACTACCCCACGCTTCCTTAAGTGGGTCAAAAATGCATGCATTTCCTATGGAATTTCGGGCTTTTTCAAAATGTAAAAGAAAATTAGAAATAGTGAAAGAATAAATATAAAATATTTCTAGTGTGAACCAAAATATAATACTAAATATTAAGTGATTTTTCTCAACGAAAATGACGAAAATGGCATAAAAATACGGGTCTTTTTTGTCACTCGGGCATCGAAGGGTTAAGTAAAGGGTCTGAGCACTTCCTCCAACACGTCTATATTTATATGGTTTTGTAGTTGTATACCAAAATGGTCTAAATTTAGACAAAGTAGGAAAAGCTAATCATTTCCACATACAGTATGTTGTAGTTTGCATATCACTGGCTTAATGAAAGGTCTTTTTGTATTTACTTCCTCAATTGTAACTTCTCTAACCCATTAACTCTAAACAAAGCCCTCACCCAAGTTCCCTGTGAGGTCACATGTGTACTTGAAATGTCCTTAAGAGTGGACGTGAAAGGTGTTTGAGTGTTTGACAAAGATAAGTTATTTAGCTTACAAAGGGCAGGTGACGCGTTGGGAAAGTGGCAGGTGTTTTCCCACTCCCCTCTCCAGGAAACCACACAATATGTCTGTTAATTCGTCACCTAATTGGCGGTGCATAATGACTTTTTGACACGCGGGACATCATGTCCGAAACTCACGGAGATGACTAACAGCAGCACACAATTGAGGTGATGGTGTGTTCAAAGTCTGGTTAAAATGGTATTACAATGACTGAATAATAAAACACTTTAAATTGTTGCATACAAATCAGGAGACTTGCCGTTTGACTGTTTTGAGTAAAATGCATTGATTTCTTTTCTCCTTGTAGGTAGAGAAATCAGCCGCTAAAATGGGATGCTTTGGATTCCTCAAAGCCATGATGGTGGTTTTCAATGGCATTATCTTCGTAAGTTTTTTAAATACTTCAAAAATATGATTTCCTTATCCAAAGTAAACACTGGCGCCATTTCATTTCACTTGCAGGTTCTTGGTCGCAGTGCAACAGATAGGAAAATATGCAAATAGAGAGAGAACATTGTATGTTTGTGATACTGTTACGACCCGCCTCCCTACTCAATAGTAGTGGCTCGTGAGGCAGTCCGCAACATAAAACAAAAGTACACAACACGTAGGCACTAAACGGTGATCATACATTTATTGCCACAATCATAAAACATACACTGGAGGACAGGTAAACAAACAAAAAGACGGAGGGGACTTGGGCCAACCACACCACGGGCCGTAGGATCCAGAGCCTTCCTCCGCTACCCAAAATCCAACAGAACTTAACGGGAGAAATAAAGCCGCGAAAACCTAACTCTAACACGTCCTCCAGGAAACACAACAAAAAGCAAAGGAGCTCTGACACAGCAGAGACATCCGGAGTAGTGATCGGCCTCCTCCTTCTCCTTCAGTCTCCTCTTTTATGCTCGGCTGAGTGACAACTGGGAACACCTGAGGAAGGCGGAGCCATGTGTTCCTGCACAGCAGAGAGAACAAAGAGGACAACAAAAGGGGGGGGGAGTACGTAACAGATACAAATTGAATCAATGGGGCATTTCACCACCTGATTTGGTTTGTAGTATGAACATGATTTGAAACGTCCTCTGTCTGGTGCACCTGTCCAAATGTTATTCACTTTTTACTGCAAAATACTTCCGTAGAAGAACATTTTAAACAATTCAGTAGAGTGGTGCAGGAAGTGATCCTAAAACAGGAAATTAGTTATTTCCCTTATCTCGAGGGTTAATAACTTAATGTGGAAAGTATCTTTTGGTTAGATGCCTGAAATAAGGTCTGTGGTTAACATATCAGATATGTCAGTAAATACCCCACTGGTGAATATCTGAAGCTTTTACGTGTCATACAAATTGAGGTTGCTAACAAGTGGCTAATTACTGAACGTCAACACACCAAACATTAGCCACCTTTAGCTTAGCGGTCGTCATGTGTGAGCGTACCTTCTTTACAGCCTAATGCAGGGGTCTGCTACCTTTTTGAGAGCCATTTCCCCCTTTCCACCATTGTTTTTGTCTGGAGCCGCAAAACATATTTAATAGCTTATAAAGTTGTATATACTGTTATATCATAGACACAAACTATAGTTTTTTGCCATTTATTATTTATTACATTATAGAAAACTGTTTGCCTCAATTGACCATTTACCTTAATAAGAAACAAATAACTCTTATAAGGAGAATAAAGAAAATACACAGGCCTACTTTTAAATAAATCAACACAGCACTTGGGGAGTCCTCTGCACATTTGAAGAAAATGAATATAATTAAAATGGGCCCACTTATAAATAAATAAAACCTATAGCTGCGCCCTAAAAAGAGTCAGCTGTCTTCCTCTTCCGTGTTGTTCCTCGATACGTAAAGGCTGCAGCACCGTTGACAACTTCTCTCCACATATCAAACATACCGGTTAGCCAGCATCGTTTGCTGTGAAAGCAGATAACTCTCTCCGCGCAGAATTAAACCCTCTGTGTTCCTCCGGTACTTTTCTTTTCTTGATGTATCCATAGTTCGCTCATCGAGCCGGGGTCAGGTTATTCGCCTGAAAGTAAAGGCGCTGTCGCATATTTTAGTTGACCTAATTAAAACCGTTTAGTTTTTTAGTTATGTCACAGTATCGCCTCAAAATACAAGATACGAATCATTTTCAACCGTGCAACAAAATATTTTTATTTTATTTCCTTCTTATTTGTGTCTAAGCTCAAGGGAGCCAGAGCGGAGGACTTAAAGAGCCTCGAGAGCCGCGGGTTGTCGACCCCTGGCCCAATGTTAGCTTTTTACTTGGAGATTGCACTTTTGCTTTAAAATCCATAAAGTGGTGATGTGGAGATTATCCTGCTGAACCAAACATGTAAGTATCATAAACATGTGTTTGCCACAGATCTTATGTTCTGCAATATTCCAAAATGGAAAAATCCCATTGCTTCTTGTCAAGGCGTTGCAATGCTAACATCTGAGTCTTCCTACAAAAATACATCTTCCTTCACTGCTCTTTTCACTTGCACTACATTCTTGGACTTGAGAGAGACTCGTAAAAAGAAAAATGGTAGGAGACTTGGCCTCGTCGCTGATACGGGTCAAAGTCCAGGATGTGCTTTGTTAATGTCAACATCTGAGCAGTTCTTCAAATCTCTCTTTTACAGAACATTTGAAATACTTTGAATCCCCATTTCTCTGCTCCTGTCTCTTCCTATCCCTTACGAACTCCCTTAGTTGGCGGGTGCTGCCATCCTGGGCGTTGGGATCTGGGTGAAGGTGGACAGCGGCTCCATCCTCGGCTTTCTGGGTCAGATAGAAAATGCACCTGCAGAGCTCAGTCAGTTGCTGAATGTGGGCTACCTGCTGATAGCAATAGGAGCGCTGCTGCTCGTCATCGGCTTCCTGGGCTGCTGTGGAGCCGTCAAAGAGAGCAAGTGCATGCTTCTGCTGGTAGGTTGATATGCTGTTTAAAGATGTTTAGAGAAATATATTGACATTTTGGGAATAAACACTTTTTTGCTGAGCTTGATGAGCTGATTGAAACCTCTTTCATATATGAGATAGTGTAAATAGAGCTAGTGTTAGCATTCAGTGAGCTATAAAGACACTTCAGAATTTGTTCAGATTAAATTAATTATAGGTTTTGTGTTAGTTAAGGAAATTCAAAGGTGCTGGTAGGCTGAATGTTTTCCTTTTCAGACAGAACAAGGCTAGCTGTTTTCCTCTTGTTCAAGTCTCTGTGCTATGCTAAGCTAACTAGCTGCCGTTAGCATGTTCTCACTTCTGATAAGAAAGCGAATAAACATACTTTAAAATTCCTCGTAATAAGCATAATTCCTTTGTTACCATCGAAATGTGGGAGAAAAGAGAAAACACACTTAAAGTATAGATTAATGATGAATTTATACAATATTTCCCCACTTATCCCAACAAAATATGTAATATTCTGTTATTTTTCCTAGTTTTTCGTCATAGTCTTGGTGGTCTTCATCGCGGAGGTTGCGGGAGCGGTGGTGATCTTGGTATTCAGACCCTTGGTAAGTTAACGGAGGAACGTTTTCACTCATCAAACAACAAGATTGTCATAAAAAGTACTTCCTTCTGGTCCTTGGATGCAACACTATCTGTATGTCCAACAAACCCAGTCTCACGGCATTTCGTATTATAGTTTTTTTTGCTGTCCTCGAGGAAAAAGAAATCGCTCAGAGCCTCAGAATACCGAAACCTGTATTTTTTGTCATCTTCTTTTCCTTCTAATTTGTTATTATTTGGTGCAGGCACGAAACATACTACCAATAGAAATACATTGCTTCTAAAATCGTTCTGTGTCAGAATACTGAAATCTGTATTTCTTTCAAATCTGTTTTTCCTTCTAATTTGTTATTATTTATATTGCTTTTAAAATCGTTCTGTGTGACCCGAAAAAAATGGAGAAATCGTGTTGGTGAACACGAATCAATAGATTAATTTCGTGACTATAACACGAAATGCCGTGAGACTGTGTTGCTATGTCTGTAAGTGAAAGTCCTGAGTTCAATATTGTACTTAAGTAAATGTACAAAAGGATTATCATCAAAATGTACTTCAAGTACAAAAAGTTGGAGTACGTATTCCGCAAAATAAACCATTTCTGAATAATACAAAGTACTAGCATGAATATTATGAACTTGAAGCATCAAATGTAAAAGTACTCTCTCTTTTCAGAGTCATATATTATAAGATAATATTGTTTACATTTGTTTTGAATAACTAATACATTCAGAACATGTCATATCATTTTAATGTTGTAGTTTGTCAATGTGAAGACACTTGATAAGCATTAAAGTACCGTATCATGTGTTTTTATATGAAAAGTAACTAACTTAATTTGCCTCTGAAATTTAGTGGAGTCGAAGTATGAAGCACCAAAAGTACAGGTCTGTTAACAATAATACTTAAGTACAGTACTTGAGTAAATGTACTTGGTTACTTTACCCCACTCGATTTTAGGCAGACGAGTTGTTCACCAAGTTTGGCGAAGCTGCAGTTAAGAACATCCGTAAAGACTACGGGAAAGATTCTGACGTCACAGGACTGTGGAACTCTACCATGAACACGGTATGAGTAATTCTGCTGAACGAACTGTCTTTTCACGCCATGTCTCCGATGCTGTATGTAACGTATACTCTCTTTGTGCTCACATCAGTTGCAATGCTGTGGATTCTACAACTCGTCAGACTTCGTGAACTCTCCGTATTATGACAAGTATGGCCAGCTATTCCCACCACAGTGTTGTCCAGGCTTTGTTGGTCCGTGTAACCAAACGGTAGCAGACAGTGACACGGTATGTGCTCTCGGGCAGAGCTTCTCTAACTTTTTTTAGTCATGTACCCCCTTTGAAACATTTTCTCAGCCAAGTACCCCCTGACCGACCCCGAACATTTTTGATAAAAAAAGCCTATTTAAATGGGAATGGGGATATTTTATATAAAGTTGTGTTTTCTATTTAACTTATTGTACTAAGATTACTATTTTTGTAATCATGCATGGTATTTTTTTAATTAACCTTTTTTCTTTTTATCACACATACCCCCTGCAGTACCCCAACGTACCCCTAGGGGTCCGTGTACCCCCACTTGAGAATCACTGCTTAAGAAGAACAGGGGTGTCCAAACTATACGGCCCGTGGCCCATTTTGAAACGGCCCTCAGCTAATTCCAAAAGTATAATGAAATATGGGCCACAAATGAAACTTGTGCTTGTGATATGTCAGCTGATTGCTGATATTGTACTTCAAAAATGTATATGTAAAAATATATTAGGCAAGGCAAGTTTATTTATATAGCCCCTTTCAACACAAGGCAATTCAAAGTGCTCTACAAAAATGAAAGACATTAATAAAATGGCATTTAAAAACTGTTAATTTTTTCAAGATAATAAAGTAAACAGTTATTAGACAGTATTCATGTGTTAATAAGCCCACTTTTCAAATACATTTAGCAAATTAAAGTTGGAAACATTTTCAAACAAATCATATTTGAAAGCTTGAAATCTATCCTTCCTATTTCCTCTTTTTATAAGCAATCTGAAGCTTCTGTTTTAAGGAATGAGCTGCTAACGTGATAAATGAAACCCTATGGCGAGCTGGGGTGTAGGCTGTAAAGCATTTTCAAGTATCAAACATAATTTACATTTGATTGACTTTTCTAACTTATAACTTATGAGGCGATATACCTCTAGTGAGTGGCCCACCCCTTCGTATATTTGCCTGTATGTGGCCCTCAGTGAAAAAAGTGTGGACACCCCTGGTTTATAAGAACAACGAAAACATCCATGTGCATGATCCAAAACCGTTTTGTAATTTATAACGTTTTATCCCACCCTTTTTTTTACCTACACTATTAATTTTCCTCAGACGATCACGGGCTGCTTTCCAAAGATCAAGCAGCTGATTGACGAAAACACATCGGTTATTGTCGGAGTCGCCCTGGGAATCGCAGCTCTGGAGGTATGACCGGTTTTGCTTTAAGTTAGACTGAGATGCACAAGAGAGCCACACATTAGTCATATTCTTGTTAATTATACTTACTTGCATGTCTAGTATCTACGAGGGCGTATGAGGGCCATTGTAGGTAAAGAATAAAACTTCAAAAGAAGAAAGCCTTGGCTTTTCTTTGAGATGAAAGCGGCTCATTTACATAAGAAAACAACTTGAGTATTGTCTGTGGTTATATCATAAAGTCATACTTTTGCAAGAAATGTTTCAGAAATTCTTTGTCAAATTTTACAAGGAAACAAATATCGGGACAATTGAGTCTTTTTGTTGTTAATAAATCAAATCGCGAAAGGAAAGCTCCACACGTTTGTAGGGAGATGCGACAGAATGGAAATGTGCAGATGTGCATCTTTCCATTGTGCTGTAGTTCCTGATGAAACTTAAAATTCCCCCTAAACCAAATTAGCATTATGTTTTCTTTTGAAAAATAAGAATTCCAGCCGAGATGCTTTTGGCAATTCTGAGAGTGTGTTTCCCCACTGATTGCAAAGTTTAATTTGATTACATCATCCACTGCAGGCATTATATACATCAAGGTGATGTACTTTGCAAAGTGAGACAATGAAGTTCTTTGGAAAACAAACAAAACATTTGTTTTCCAATAATTGTTGTTCAGAGTTTTAAAAAAAAACATTTCTTGAAAATGTAGCCCCTCTCCTGCTCCAATATTATTAATATTTCAAACTTACAATGACCTTAATACGCCGTCTAATGATCAGATATTACAAACACATTTCTTATAGCTTATAGCTTGAAAAACAAGCTATACAACATAATTTATTCCACGTTTCCTTTCTTGTAACTTTTATGTGCGTGTTTAACTAATATATGTATTCTCCGCAGATATGTGCCATGGCTGTTGCTATGATCCTTTACTGCAGAATAAAATCCAGGGGGGACTAACTGCAAATGGAAAAGGATCGGTCTAATCACTGGAGCATTTCTACTTCCTTTATCCCCTCGAGGAATGAATGCTTTTATTTTGCTAAAAACGCCTCGTTATTAAAGATATCAGATATTGTGAAATCAGAACGACTGAATGACATAACAAATCTATTTTTACTACATTTAAATCTATCTAATAGATGCCGCACCTGAATGATCTATTTCCTAAGAACACTCAACTTTGTAAAAAAAATAAGAAGCTTCACATGCTGCCTACTTTATCAAAAATATTTTAAATATCATCAGTCGCTACTGTACCTGTGTCACATGGCCAGGTGATGAGGAATCACATGATACTGTGATAATGAAACAACGGCTGGCATGTAGGACACAGGAAACACTCTTGTAATGTTGTTGCCATGATGCAGCTTGTAAAATAGCAACAGGAGTTATGCATTATTTCTATGTATGTTGTGTGGTGATCCATTTTAAAATAAAGTACAAGGTATTTCTACGTCACGGTGAGTTTTGAGGTACTTCTGTTCTTGTGTAATTACATGTTCTGTCCACAACGTGTCAGACTCTGTCTATAATGGACTGCATTCTGCAAACAGTATACTGCTGCAAGGAAGAAAAGTGGACCAGATGTCTGTAGGGTTCATTTATTTTATTTTTGCACTTGAAAGTTTAAAGTTTTAAAGTGCAAACCTGCAATATATTCCACTACACAACTAGCTTTACACAGTATTTCCTATTTCTGGAGCACAGTTTCAGCAGTAGACGGCGCCATTTTCTACTGAATAAGCTTTTATAAAGCGTTTGTAACTAATGGTTAATGCGTCATTAATAAATAAATTATTGATCCATTATTAAATATCTAAAATCTGCAGACATAAGTGGGACATCAATTGCATGTTAACTATGAAGTTAGTTTTCCGTTTGTAGTTTCCTGCCGCTAAGCATGCTGGGCATTGTAGTTGTAGTGTGACATTAATGGAATGACACTTAAATTGTGTGCAATGCTTTTGTATTTTTCCCCTTCGATTCGGAGAAACAAATATTTTTTCGGAGGATGGCAGAAGACACTACACTACCCAGAATCCCCAGCTATCGTTTGGACTACACCATGTGCTCTGTTTGACAAACCCCGTTTTTTTTCACCATTCATTCCAATGGCTGGCGTCTATGTCACGTGATCTTCAAATTTCTCCCTGCAGAAAAAGAAAACATGGCCGAAATTCGTTTTATTCTGGGTGGAAAATGCGTATTTTAAAGTTAGTTTAGCCATTAAAATGCGTTTTGATGTCATTTGATGCGAGAAATATGAGTTGTTATTTCAGATTGTGTGCAGTGGATGTACATGATGTTTAGTTTGCTAGTTATTACGAAGATTACTTCAGGAAACCGCGACGTTTTCATTGTTACCAAGGTGGTTGCTAGGGACGCTGCTATCGATATTATTTCTGTTATGTTGTGTAACTGTTTAATGGTGTTATCATTATTGCTACCCCCTTCCCCGTCAATGTATAGTGTTGGTCCACAGCGCAAACATATTAGTATAACAAAATCCGCATCTAAAGATAGCCTACGTTATTTTCCCCTGTGCAATTCCAGTCTCACATCTCAGAGCACATCGTCATTAACAAATACCGGAAACAGACCGAAAACATTTTTAAAATAATACCTTATTCCGAGTGTGCTTGCTTTTCTCTTTGAAAGTCATCACATAACGGCATTGTAATACACGGTTCGGCTGCATTACATATTACATATCTGCCGTAGTTCTGTATTTATAGAGCCCTGATGAGAAGACAAACATGAGGAACTGAAAACGTGACGTGGATCATAAATATATCAGCCATTAAACAACATCTTACATTTCTTTTCACACAATACGTCTCCTTGCAGTATCAACACTAATTCGGCTGACTTTTATATTTGATCCAATTGGTAGATAGGCTGTATTTACACCATAAAGGTGCACAGATGATATAAAGAGACACCTGGTGGTTAAAGCATGTTATTGAATTTCCTTATTTTTATTATTAGATATTAATAGGATCCCTATCAAGTATATTCATTACTCGTTATTCTCTACTAATAGTTCATTAAAGACTGTCAGTGTCTCTCTGTAACTGGGATGAAAAGATTTAAGAAACACAGGATAACTTTTGTCCCTTTTCAAGAACATTGACTTCCCTCTCTGTCCACCCACCTCCCCCTCGTCAGCAGCACCCTTCTCTCGGATCAGGGACCTGCGAGGAGGCGGTGCGATGTTCTCACGTCTGCAGCTTCCTTTATCCTCTCTGACTTTACCACTGCTGCAAAACACTCCACCCTCTTCTGTTCTGTCAAACATTATAATTTGATGATAAGGATGGTTGAAGAGCAGCGTATGCTGCGATCTGATTTTCCAAACATCTGATTTGATAGCCACATGATCACAGGGTTGTTTTATTTTCCTTTTTGTTGTACATGAAGTCTGATATGAGGTTTACATGTGGGGACCTGCTCAGATTTTAAAGCACATATTTCTGGTGCAAGTGTTTATTTCTATTATCTATAGGTCAACATGCATACTATTTAATGTTCTATATGAAACTCATAAAGATTGTTGTTCCTAGTTTGATTTGGACTTCGCTGCCTGATAGTACGTATGGTTGATTGTTTTATGTTCATTTCCCGTCAGCTGAGGTTCCTGGTTATTCCTGTGGTTTATGGATTGTTAAGATTCATTTTGATTTAGTGTAAGTGTCTGCATGTTTATCATTGGTGCCACCTCTGCTGCCTGACATCATGGATGCTCAACAATGGCCAGTCTTAACGCACTGCAACGCTAACTTGTTGCCATATCAACGTTCAAATAATCTCACTTTCTACATGATAAATGAGTCCTTTATTGTTTGGAGAATTCCCCAAAACAGAGTTGTTTCAAAGTGATGTTCTCTCCTGATAAAACCACCAGCTGTTCACACGTGAGAGCTGATGATAGGACTTTGAATATTAGGCTTGCATGAGAAGGGCCATGCAGTGTATTTATGTGTGCATGTGTGTGAAGGTTTCTCTGACTGCAGATCAGTTTAGTGATCATAAGGTTATTTATGGGCAATGAAAAATATGTAGCTACTTAGTTGTCGGGGAAAAGATATTGAAAAGAGGTGGATTTTTTCTTCTTCCGTTTGGTATAATGTTGTCCTTAAGGGAACTCGTGAGTTCTGTGCTGACCTTAATGCTTATCGTATAACCAAAGCCACAATGACCAACTTCATTTTCCAACATTTTTGATTTTTGTTTTGTGTTGACATGAAGAATAGGACTTATCAAAGCCAAGAGAAATGAACACATGTGTTGGATGAACTTGATTCTCTTGTTATATGTACTGTTGTTACCCCTTTTTTGGAAATGAGATAACTCCGCCATGTTGCGTGACCTTGTTATGTAAAAAAAGAATTACATTCCTCGAATTCTATTGTTTCTGAATTTGTTTTATATTAAAGTTGTCTTTTGTTATCCTACTTTTTGGAGTATATTTATGTAATGAAATGAGGATTGTCTCCATCTGACATTGGGTTTTGCTTTTATGTTGTGAAGATGTAAGCAGAAGTGAATGATGTGGCTTGATTTGAATACATAATTTAACCTGTAACACATGTTATTAACTATTCCTATACGACATGTTCACTACATGTTCACCACCTATAACAGACAGTCCATTACAAACGGTCAGTTATATGTGCCTTTGTTTTTATGTTTAACCCTGGCAGCTGCAGGTTTTAATTTGACTATATTCTATAACATACTATGACTGTTTTTATTTTTGTGATGGCAAACTAAAATTACTTTTTATTTATCGTTTTAAGGAATACAAAAAAAAACTGAACACAAGAGGGTTTAATAAATATACCAAGCTGGTCCAAGGTATTGGAGCCTTCAGGAATAATGAATAATATGTTTCTTCTTGAAGTCCACAATATCTTTCTCTTTAAAAAAAGAAAAGGACTTTTTTTATTGGATATAGCAGGAAACATAAATACAGGAAGGGGGGTAGAGAGGGGACAACATGCACAATTCAGATTTGAACTCAGGCCCTGCCAAAATGATTTTTATCAGGGTGCAAATAGTATCAGGTTGAGCTACAAAGTTAGCTGCCTTCCTTCAATCATGTTTACTAGCAATCACGTTGCTAGGCAACAGCATGGGTTCATTCTTACTTCCGTCAGCTGATGTCATTCTCTGACATCACAAATGGAACCTTCAGATCGATGACAGAGTTGCCTTGATGTGGGAAGTCTGCAGGTGAGTTCATCAGTGCATCAGATCATTGCAGGAAGCTACCATCAGGGAGACGGTCTATTTTAACGAGATAATCCAAGTGAACACCATTTTTGTGGCTTTCATTCAGTTGAACAATTATATTCAGTTTGCTTAACAACAGGTCATTTCATCACCGCAGTAGAGATGGAGATGAACAATAGAGATGAGATGGAAGTCAACCTCGAGATTCTGCGAAAAGAAAATCAGGAAATCAAGTTGTTGCTGGAGCAGGAAAGGACTTTGAGGAATAAGCTTGAGGTTGAAGGCGCTAAGAAGATGGAAGCGAAGCTGAAAGTATATAGAGAGCGTGCCTTTGAGATAGTTAAGCATCATGCGAAAGTGAAAGCCCTGAAAATGGAGCACAACGTCTTGCGCGTCAACAATGAGGACCTGAACATGAAATACGGAATGCTCCAGAGGACACACAAGAAGGTCGAAGCAGAGATGGCTGCCTTGAGAAAGGAAAACCAGGAACTCAAACAACTGAAGGAGCATTGTGTTGAGGAGGAGGCAAAGATGGCCGCCTTGCAAAAGACTAACCAAGAACTCCAACAACAAAAGGAGCGTTGTCTTGAGAAGAAATCTGTTGAGAAGCTGCTTTGCGTCAGAGAAACCAGGAACTCCAATTACAAACGGAACGTGATGTTGAGGAGAAATCTGTAGAGAAAGCTGCTTTGCGTCAGAGAAACCAGGAACTCCAATTACAAACGGAACGTGATGTTGAGGAGAAATCTGTAGAGAAAGCTGCTTTGCGTCAGAGAAACCAGGAACTCAAACAACTGAAGGAGCATTGTGTTGAGGAGGAGGCCGCCTTGCTGAAGGAAAACCAGACACTGAAACAAGAGAAGTTGCGTTGTGTTGAGGAGAAGGATGCAGAGATAGTAGTTTTGCATGAGAGAAACCACGAACTGGAACAACAGAAGGAACGTTGTGTTGAGGAGAAGGATGCAGAGATAGTCACTTTGCTCGAGAGTATCCGTGAACTCCAACAACTGAAAGAACGTTGTGTTCAGGAGATAGCCGCCTTGAAAACATCACGGTGGAGAAAATTCATGAATTCCCTTTCTCGTATCGTCTCAGATGTCCCCGACGACGACAGAGAAGGCAGCCTTGACATTTTTTTAGGCCAATTACCTCCATCTTCAAATTCCGTAATCGGCTGGAGTAGTATTATTAGTATTATTAGGAGTAGTAGTAGAAAGGAAGCAAAGGGGGAGAAGGAGGAGGCTGGATGTCAGTAGCTGTCTTTTCCTCTCCTCTTTCCCTCCTCCCTTTCCCCTCACCTCCTTCCTCCTACCTCACCCCTTACTGCCTTCCCCTTTTCATACTCAGGGTTTTCTCCTGGAGCTCAGGTTTTCCCACAATCTGTATAATAGATGTAAAAAAACTCACGATTAAGTCCCTCCCCCTTTTACTGTACTTCCTGCTACCTCACCCTCTCTCCCCTTACTCCATCCTTTGTTTACTTTACCTCCCTCCTCCATTTCCCTCACCTCTTTCTTCCTACATCACCCCCTCCATTTCCCTTTTTCATATTTAGTGTTTTTTAGTTGATTTTATAATAAAATGTTAATTAAATGTATTCTGTGTGTGCCTCACTGTGTAAACGCATACAGTATATATTCATTACTGTATGACTTGTTGGTTACTAAAGTACCGGTATCTGTTCTATTTGTGATTTAAACAACTTTGAATTTAATAAATACAACAACAATAGAAGATGTGTGTGCAGATTGTTCTGGGTGTTTCTACTTTTGGGTTCAATTACATTGTTTTGTTGTTTTTCAAAAATGTGGTGATTTCATAAGAGCTGTTCAAGTATTCAAATGTGTTTATCAGGGTTTATTTAATGTATATATGAATTAAATCGTGTTGGGTTGGATCACTGTAAACATATACAGTATATATTAATTACTGTATGACATGTTGGTTATTAAAGAACTGGTATCTGTTCATTTGATGTTTTAATCAACACTGCATTTCTTAAATAAAATAACCCATGGTATGAAATGGAAGATGTATGTATTTATACTTCTCAGTGTTTTTATATTTGTCTCATTGTACACGTTCAATCCCATTATTGTTGTTTTTATCAAATGTGTTTATTTCATACAAGCTGGTCAAATATTATTGGACTCTACTCCTCAAAACATTGAGCTTAAAAGATGGACATTTAATTTTATCAACAGAAACATAGTTCAAAATAGAGACAACGACATTTTTAACGTCTTTAATACATACATAGGTGTCCCCATGTGTGTTAAGAGCCTCAGAGAGTTTCAGCAACAAAGCCTTTTTCTCTTTCCCTCCCAATCCAAGTATTTGAAAGCCTTTCAAATATGTGTTTTGGGTTCACAGTTGACCTATAGGCAAACATAGGCACTTATTATCCGCAAAACTTGAGATACCAAAGTTAAAATCCTGCGATGCGAGAGCATACAGATGTAAATACTATGGAAGTGCTTTGATTTATACATAGGTCACATATAGGTCACTAGGCCCTAGATGTCTATGCTTTTATAATACATTAAATCATTGTGTGTATGTTTGTTGGTTCAATGGGCAAATTAAGGCTCTGAGTGTCTCCATCCATCCATCTTCTCCCGCTTATCCGTGGTCGGGTCTCGGGGGTAGCAGTTCCAGCAGAGAGCCCCAAACTTTCTTTTCCCTCATCAACCAGCTCTGACTGGGGGGTCCCAAGGCGCTCCCAGGCCAGAGAAGAGATATAATCCCTTCACCTGGTCCTAGGTCTACCCATTGGTCTCCTCCCAGCTGGACGTGCCTGGAACGCCTCCTAGGGAGGCGCCCAGGTGGCATCCTAACTAGGTGCCCGAACCACCTCAACTGGCTCCTTTCGACGCGAAGGAGGAGCGGCTCAACTCCGAGTCCCTCCCTGATGACCGAACTTCTCACCTTATCCCTAAGGGAGACACCAGCCACCCTGCGGAGAAAACCCATCTCGGCCGCTTGTTTTTCATTTTTCATTTCAAACCTTTATTTATTCAGATTGGTCCCATTGAGATCATAGATCTCTTTTTCAAGGGAGACCTGCAGCATATAGGTTCCACATGAAACATAAAACAATAAAGGACATTATACATTATATTTACAGGATACATAGTTATAGACATTTACAAGTGCCCAATGTATCAGCAAGCATTTCATTTTGCCTATAGCTTTAAAAACATGCAGAGGAATGAGATTGCTCAGTTTCAATTCTTGCTGAAGATTGTTCCAAGCAAGTGGAGCTGCGCACATAAAAGCTGTCTTACCGAAGACAGTCCTTGCTCTTGGCACATCTAACAAGACTACATCATGTGACCTCAGACAATAGCTGCTTGCAACTCTCTGTGTTATCAGAGAGCAGATATAATACGGGAGTTTACCCAACAAAGCTTTATAGATAAACGTGTACCAATGACTGAGCCTCCGTACAGAGAGTGATGGTAAACCTGCCTTGGCGTACAGTGATGTGTAAGCGCTTTACAATTTGTGACAAATCTCAGAGCACTGTGATACGCAGCATCCAATTTGCTCAGGTAATTGGCAGGTGCATTCATATACAACAAATCCCCATAGTCCAGCACAGGTAAAAAGGTCACAGTGACTAGCCTTTTCCTGGCCTCCAGCGAGAAACAGGACTTGTTTCTGAAAAAGAAACCTAGCCTAACCTTCAGCTTTTTAAGCAGGTTATTGACATGAAGTTTAAAAGAGAGACAATCATCAAGCCAGATACCAAGGTATTTGTAACAGGCAACAACTTCAAGTTTTGTTCCTTGCGTAGTTACAATATCTAAAACAGGCTCTGGTGTCTCTTTAGCTTTTGAAAAGAGCATTACCTTGGTTTTATCCACATTTAAAAGAAGCTTAAGCTCAGAGAGCTGAGTCTGAATAGTGTTAAAAACAGCCTGTAATTTAATACCAGCCTCCTGAATGGAGGGACCTGCACAGTACATCACAGTATCATCCGCATACAAATGTAAAGTAGCTTCATCCACATTATCACCTACGCTGTTAATATATATGGAGAATAAAAGTGGTCCTAAAACAGAACCTTGTGGTACACCATTAGAAATGTTTAACCACTCAGAAGACAGTCCATCAAAATGAACACATTGGGACCTTTCAGAGAGGTAGTTCACAAACCACCCACTGCAAGGCTGGATAGGCCAATACTGAGTAGCCTCTGCTTTAAAATGCGATGATCAACGGTGTCAAACGCTTTGGAAAGGTCAATAAACAGAGCTGCACAACTCTGCTTATTATCTAAAATAGTAGTAATGTCATATGTTAATGTTGTATCCGCGATCTCGTTCTTTCGGTCATGACTCTGACTCTGAGTGTCTGTTTTCGTTTATTTGTATTTACTATAGAAATATTATAGGAGCTGAGGTCCATTTCCAACATTTTGGAGACCTGTTGCTTCATTATTGCTGCATGAGTTATTTGGGGGACATGCATAGCTTGGACCTCATCCTGATTGACACCCAATGCTAAGACTTGGACAAAGATTTGACTGTCAGCAGGTTATTGTTGTCTTTACTTGGCAAATACAAGAAGTCCTTCACAGCGAGATAATCCAACAACAACACTGAGAGTGCTTTACTTGTCCAAAAACAACAGGGAGGAGTTGAACAATCTTTATATCGAAACCAAGTTACAACAAACAAGTACCTTCAACTATTAATAGAGCAGTAAGATTGGACCAATGAACGGCCCCACAAACAAACTCTGAATGAACTTGAAATGGGTTTTACCGTAAAATAGGCGACGCTTCCTTGTTCCTAGAAGAAATGTAAAACAGGTTTGAGGCAACATTCAAAATAAAGGTGCGCCCAAGATTAAAGTGTTTGCAGATGTTACAGTTAGAGTTACATTTTAGGGAAGCATTAGGAATAACGAAATACTTTACTGACAACCATTCATGTTAAATGTCTCTGCTTTGTCAGTCTTTGGGCTACTCCTGGTAAAAGCAGCTTATATATGGATATATATATACATATACCTATATGTATGTAAACAACAACAATGCAATTCTAAAAATCTGAAACAATCTGAAAAAAAATGTATTAACTTATAATACATAAGATAATTACAAATGTCAGCTTCATGTAGTGAAATAATGAGTTAATTATCTGTAAATAGACATTATAATGTAATAATCACATTAATACATTTTTATTATATAAATGAACCAAAAGTTAAAGAAATTATTAACATTTTATTTTATAATTCAATTTCAATAATAACTGGATTTATTTAAAAAAACATTTTATTTAATCTTTTGCAAAATGCTATATTTCCAAGTTCTGTTTTTCTATTCATTATGGTATAGGCCTATGTCAACTTCTATTTTATATTGCCATATTTAATTTAATTTTATAACTTTTTAAGACTGTTTTAAGCAGACGTCACCTTTTCAACTTTTCCCAAAACAAGCTCAACAAATCCTACAAGATTTAGCCTGTTAGCTTTTGTTAGCTTGTTAAACAACAGATGATCTGAATTAACTAGCTGAAAGGCTGCTTCTATAAATAAAACCAGACACAAAACGAAGTAACTAAACTTAAACTAAATAACTAAAGTCTTTAGAAACTAAACAACGTATCTAACAAGCCATATAGCTAATAGCTACTAATGCTACATGCATAGCTAGCTGTGAGCTTATCACTTAGCAACAAAAAGAATAGTCTGTTAGCATCGTTTGCTATCGCCTGTTAGCTTAAGCAACAACAGATATTAGTTTCTATGTTTTTGTACTGTGTGTATGCAGTAGCATAGGCAGGTAGATATTTGATTCAGGATTACTTTGACATTACAGATGCTTAACTGTACTGTAGCTAACATTAGCTTACTGGCTAGTTGTGACAGCAGTTGTTGAGCTTGCTAGTTTAAGATGTAAGTGATTGTAGGTGGCACAACTGTCAAGTAGGGAAATAATGAACATATCAAATACAAAATAATTAATGTGTCATGAAATACTGTTATTGGTAAAAGGCCAAATGACAAAAAAACGGACTTTTGAGAACTAACATATTTTACTCCTACCATACTTCTGTTTTTATATAAATAAGAAGGATGAAATAACAGTTTATGATAATGAGTTAAGTTTAATTAAGTCTTACATTATTTCACAAGTTGTAGTTTCATGTATTTTCCTTATGTACTGTTGTGATTATAGGTTTCATATCTCTATATGTATTTTATTTCACATTGGAGCTTTATGAAAATATTCCCAAAATGTAAACATTTAAATTTCATTTAAACTGAGGAAATTAAGGTGTTTCATAACCATGACAACAACAAGTATATTGATGCATCTAACATGACTCTTAATAATAAAACAATAGCAGACATCCTTGACATATATTGTAAGTGCTTTATTGTTTTTTGGATCATTTCAGCAGGTGTGCAAAACATTTTTCATAAGTAAACAGTAAATCAACACATATTTCACATTCTCTTGTATATACAGTACATATATGATAATGACGAGAGACTATACAGTACGTTTTGCATGAATCACACTACACTAATGAATGCAATACAAAGATATGCACAACAAAAACCCGAAATCTTGCCAGGTATATTTGTCTAATATCTAGTCAGAATATAGATAGATAAGACTTTATTCATCTCGAAGGAAATTGTTGTGCCAGAGTTACAAAATACAATAAACACAGCAGCATAATAGTAAAACTGTACACCAACAGTACAGTACAAAGAGAAATGAAATATCTACAGGAAACACAGACGGTCACATAATTAATGTAAATATTTCCAGTAATTAATGTGAATTACCAGAATGTCTTTACACCTGATATAAGACATAATAACTTCAGAAGTGACACTGCAGTGAGAAGTCGGGTCTTGTTTTTAGACAATGCATCATCTTGTTAAGTCAAAACAATCTTATTTTGAGTCGTATCTCAGATTAAACGCATATCTATTAGAAAATCACCAACATCAGAAAACAGACTTTTTAGCATTTGCGGCTCATATTGTAACACAACATGTCCTGATTCTGGTCAAATATAATTCAACATGAGTTCTCCCAGCTGATTACAAGATCTGATTTATCTAAACATCCCTCCTTGTCTTCCAGGTCCTCCAGCATGATGTCCTCTGAAAAGACAGGGAAGATATTGTAAACAGTGCAACACACACATGGATACTATGGTGTGGTCAACACGCTTGTCCAGAAAGCCTTGAGGCGGATATTTGTCATTTTAGTTGAGTTGATTGCTGTCAAATAAATATATGTTCTGACCTTACCCATGCAGCATTCATCTGTACTGATCATTTCATTTTAAAGGCTTTGGGATGACAACTTTTGAAACTTCTTCAATACAACAGGTGTTGTGAGGTGTTTCAAACATTACAAAAGTACATTGACCAAACTCAACTCTAATTGGTGTTTCCATCATGTGTTTTAAAAGAAAGGGTTGTTTTAACCACACTTGTTTAACCTGGTCGTAAATGAAGACATGGGGCTGTTCCAGTATTTTTTTTGGAAACATTTAGAACTACATTGACCAAACTCAAATGTAATTGGTATGTCCAACATTGGCGAAGTGCACTTTGCTCAGTTGAGTAGTTAAAGGTGGGGTAGGTAAGTTTCAGAAACCGGCTCGAGATACACTTTTTGTTATATTCCATGGAATGGTCTTATGTTCTTGCTTATGGCAATTCTGAGAGTTTGTTTTCCCACTGATTGCAAAGTTTAATTTGATTACATCATCCACGGCAGGCATTATATACATCAAGGTGATGTACTTTGCAAAGTGAGACAATGAAGTTCTTTGGAAAACAAACAAAACATTTGTTTTCCAATAATTGTTGTTCAGAGTTTAAAAAAAAAACTATTCTATGAGAAAATGTAGCCCCTCTCCTGCTCCAATATTATTAATATTTCAAACTTACAATGACCTTAATACGCCGTCTAATGATCAGATATTACAAACACATTTCGTATAGCTTATAGCTTGAAAAACAAGCTATACAACATAATTTAACTGAGGAAATTCAAAATAAGGTGTTTCATAACCATGACAACAAAAAGTCTATTGATGCATCTAACATGACTCTTAATAATAAAACAATAACAGACATCCTTGACATATATTGTAAGTGCTTTATTGTTTTTTGTATCATTTCAGCATTTTTCACAAGTAAACAGTAAATCAACACATATTTCACATTCTCTTGTATATACAGTACATATATGATAATGACACTCAGAGAGACAGTACGTTTTGCATGAATCACACTACACTAATGAATGCAATAAAAAGATATGCACAACAAAAACCCGAAATCTTGCCAGGTATATTTGTCTAATATCTAGTCAGAATATAGATAGATAAGACTTTATTCATCCCGAAGGAAATTGTTGTGCCAGAGTTACAAAATACAATAACCACAGCAGCATAATAGTACAATTGTACACTAACAGTGCAGTACAAAGAGAAATGAAATATCTACAGGAAACACAGCCGGTCACATCATTCATGTAAATATTTCCAGTAATTAATGTGAATTACCAGAATATGTCTTCACACCTGATAAAAAACATTTAATTTAATTTTTTGCAAAATGCTATATTTCCAAGTTCTGTTTTTCTATTCATTATGGTATAGGCCAGGGATCACCAACTACATTTGTCCAAGGGCCAAAATGTATCCAATAGACAGTGATTTTGATATAGTCCACAATGCTAGTGGAGCACGCTCAGGTACTGCGGACCTTTAATTTATTATCTGAAACGATGCAATAACTTTTAAAACTTGTTCCAGTCACTTGCCCCATGCATTCAGCAGCAGCAGGCCATTCACTTTGATTTGATCCCGTTATGAAATGTCATCATTTCGACAATAAAGAAATGCTACATAAACGTTATCTTGCACATTTTATCCAACCATCTCCGTTTCTAACTTTCAATATATTTTAAAAGAGATCTCTCTCTCACTGCGTGCGGGGGCGGGGCCTCACAGACACGCTGCACCTCTCTCTCGCTCACAGACATGCTGCAGCGCTGTGCAGTGTGCGCACAGTTCTGCCGGTAATGAATATTACATTTTGTGAGGAAACTTTTCCACTAATAATTCCAATAAGTATTCCACAATGTATTCACTTCAGGTTTACGAAAGTAACTGTAATCAGATTACACTTTTTTGAAATGTAACGCCAGCTGAATACAGTTAGCCTACTTGATTTTTATATTCTGCGTAACGCCGTTACATGTATTCCGTTACAACCAGTCTATGGTTACAACCCAACCCTGCTTCTAGGCTACTGTCCCGCAGCTCCTGCCTCTCTGTTGGACTCCGTCGCAGCGGGGCTACTGCTGCGGAGCGCACAAAGCAGACTCTTCACGAGGAAGGGTCACTTCTTCTTGAAGGCACTGGCAGGGAAGGTTTCGCAGTACGCAGTCTACTGTCCCGCAGCTGCTGCCTCTCTGTTGGACTCCGGTACTGCATCTTACTCACGACGTTGTAAAACAAAATAATGGGTGGGAGGTGAACGCCACAGTCACCCCCGTCGTGCGAGCCGGATGAGAATGTCTGGCGGGCCGGATGTGGCCCGCGGGCCGCCAGTTGGTGGTCACTGATGTACAATGTGTTGGAGCACTAGCCCAATAGATAAAAGCCAGAGTTACATAGTGACATTAATGAGTCCAATGGAGTCGTTTTCTCTTGAAGTGCATTTCCTAAACCAGATTACATCAACCATTTCAGGTTTTTTAGGAGCGTTGTTAGATTTTCTCAGATTCCTTTCTTATAATCTTTTCTATTTCAGCTGGAGTTGACGCTGGCTGGAGACGTGTTTGTGGTGGAGCTTCCTGACGGACAGCAGCTGCAGTTTCCAAACCGTGAGAACGTGGACGTCATCAACTACGTCCGAATCGCAGGAGACTTCAAACTGACTTCCTTCAAGATCTGCTAAAAGACACATAAAGATGAGACTTTGAGACAGTTATTGTAAGAAATATTGTTAAGGGGTGTAGATCTTCAATGTGAATTTGAAATATATCTTTATTGGAAAATGTCCCGTTGTGCACAAGAAAATAAAATGTTTAAATTCAAAGGATCTTTTGGTTTTTTTCTTTGAATTGTTGTAGCTTAATTCTGGGTTTGGAAACAATATTTGAACCAACTTTTCAACTAAAGAAATGCAGTATCAGTGCACTCATGAGCAGCAAATGAGACAACAAATCAACGCTGACATTACTTTCCTATAAAACCCATGCAAACATAGTATGAATTGATGGAAATAACTTGAAGTGTAATGCATGGGCGTCACTTTGTTAGAAAAAGTGGTAGGGACGATTTTCCAGAGTCAACATCAGCATAGCAGAAGACAAAATATGTCCCTCTCCTGGATGCTGAACCTCAAGCACCTGCATGAAAAACCAAGGCATAGACCTCTGGACCACCGATGTGTTTGAAAAAAACCCGCCTAACTATAGGTCTTGATTCTCTTCACCTGGTGCCCTTGGGTTTGTCCTACCCTGCCCAGCTGTGTCTTGTCCTCTGATTAGTTCTGCATGTATTTAAGTTCTGGTTTTCTGTTGGTGGATGTGGTGGGATTCTTGAGTCAGGTCTGTTTCTTGTTTTAGGTATTGAGCCTTTAAATAAAGGTATTTTCCATTCAAACCATTGTCTACTCTAGACTGTCCAGCAATTGGGTCCTACCTGCTCTGCTCATCCCTGACAAATTGTTGCGGTAATTTACATATACGTTACTTTTATTCTTCTACAGGAAATGTATTTTACTGCACCATGATATGATGTATGCAGTGACCGAGGTATTTGATTTGTTTAAATCATATCTTTATGCTGCATGATGTATGGTAGATAATTTACAAAATCTAAAATCAGTGTATGAAGTTTAATAGATTTGTTTTTGTAAAGCAGTATTGATTCTGTTGAAGTAATGAAGCCTCATCTGCTGAACAGCAGGGATTTGTTATTGTTCTGATTAAAATAATACTTTTACAATATGGTGTTTTCTCTGGCCTTCAAGAAAAGATAAGTGGAGTTACACCAGTTCATTTACTAACAATGTACAGAGGTTTATCACAAGCGTAACAACTGAAATGGTCACAAAAAAACATGTTCTGCATGGATAAATATACATGTAACATAAAGGTTTATTCTAAAGACTCTTTTGTGAGCCATGATGGGGATTAGGTGATCGTCACGTGAGCAATTGGGGTACTCGAGCTAGCACTTTTTTTTAACCGTAATCTTCACCCTTTCGTTGGGGCAGACATTAGAATCGAGAGTTTACCGCCATCTCGTGGTCAAAAGGTGGAACTGCAATTTATATAATGAATAAAGCCAGCGGCATTACAAACATGACAGATCGCCAACACTTCCGGTGAGTACCTTCGATAAATTGGGTGGTCGATGAACTGAAGCATTTCGAGACAATTATCGGTCCATATTCCCCTAATGTCCCAGTGCCAGTCTTACATGGAAACTACAACGGACACATTGTGAGACATTTGACACTAGAGGCAGCTTAATAGCGCACTTCAGGACTGGGCTAACAATAATATTGGTACTGACTGATGCTCCTGAAATTGTTTGGTAGCATTGTTAGCTCTATAAACTGTTATTCCCGTTAGCCACCTAACTCGTGTCAGTGGATAGAGGTTTTTGATATAAATCTATTAACAGTGTGAGAAAAAGTTTTTAGAGAGTACTTGTCCATGGACAAGTGAGTTTGGCAATTTACTTGTCCGAATACATTTTTCACTTGTCCAGAATGGACAAAAATTGGGGCCACTGGAATCTTCTTCTTCGCTATCGTATTTTACATTTCCCCACGGTTTTTATGACACCGCTAACGTAAGTGAGCGGTAAGATTTTACTGCATCACACAAAGGGTTGGGTATCGTTTGGATTTGTAACGATTCCGGTTCTGCTTTTCGATTCCGGTTATTTTCGGTTCCGGTTCTTTGAGAGGGTAAATAAGTCCCCTGACAAACTGGGAGAAAAATATATTTATGAAAACATTAAGTCAAATCTGTATTCCTATTTACTAGGGGTGTAACGGTACCCGTACCGAAATTATTCGGTACGGGCCCTTCGGTTCGGTACACGTGTGTACCGAAGTGTACCGAACGCATATAACTTTAAACGTAAAAAATTGAGAACGTGAACAACTTTTTGGAAGTAATCTCAGGTGCTGCGTCGCAGCATTCAGAGTAATTTGCACCCATTGTGATCAACGCGTCATAGAGCGAGCAAGTCATTTCATTGGACGAGCTGGTCAGAGGGATGCGTTCAAATGTAATCAGTAATTTGAGGAACTGTCGAAATGGCGAACGCAGATAAAGTTGAGCTCGAAAATCCTCCAGCATCATTGAAGTCTCCGGTTTGGGAACATTTTGGTTTCGCAGTTACGTACAAGGATGACGGACAAAGACAGGTGGACCAAACCAAAGCTGTTTGTCGCCATTGTTCAACTAACATTGGTTACGCGGCTGGCAATACATCAAACTTGCACACTCATTTGAAAAGGCATCACCCGAACGTGAATATCACCGGTACCAAAAGACTGAAGTGCAAACCCAACTCCCACTAGCATTTAAGCCTCCACCACTCGCAAACACTTCAGACCGAGCCAAAGCTATTACAAACGCCAAATATCCTTATGTTGCCATGTTAGCAAAGCGCTACCTGGCTGTATCTGCTACCTCTGTCCCTAGCGAGAGGGTGTTCTCCACGGCAGGAGACATTGCTAGTGCCAGCAGATCTGCCCTTTCGGCAAGCAATGTGGACAAGTACATCTTTCTTTAAACAACATGAAAATACAATGACAAGCAAGTCCTAATGTCAAACTGGCTGCTTAGGTACTAGTACAGTACAGTTCAAATACAGATAATTTCAGTTCATCGAAAAGCTTGCACCTTAATGTTCATTTGATTATATTTTATATTTATTTGAGTGAATATTCCTAGTTTAATAATAATTAAAAACCCTAAACTAATAGTTTATGTTTTGTGAGTACTAGTACAGTAAAGTTCAAATACAGATTATTTCAGTTTATCGAAATGCTGCACCTTAATGTTTATTTTATTATATTTTGTATTTATTTGAGTGAATACATTATTCACAGTTTAATAATAATTTAAAAAAAATATGTTATGTTTTGTGATAATTTTTTCTGCTGTACCGAAAACGTACCGAACCGAACCGTGACCTAAAAACCGAGGTACGTACCGAACCGAAATGTTTGTGAACCGTTACACCCCTACTATTTACAAATCACTTCATACTGTTGAATTTCTTACGGTTATTGAATACAATTATATAAAAATAATCTCTGCATTGTTTAGTTAGTTCTAAGTGGTGCAGTTTGAGAATGTACAATTCGCCCAGTCTCCTCTGATGTTACACTGCAACCTGTGAGACAGAGTCCAACCACACATGTCCAACACATAGGCCTAATAATAATACATTATATTTATAGCCTATAGGCCTAGCGCTTTTCTACAACTCAAAGACGCTTGCACGCATTTATTTACTTTTAAAAACAGTGAGCAGCTGGGCAGCTGCTCACTGTTTGTAAAAGTAAATAAATAGTATTTTCATTTCAATAATGTACTTTCTATACCCTGCTTCATAAACAATACTGACATCCAGTGGCGGCGCCAGAGTATTTTTGTTGGGTAGACTATGGTAGGGCTAACCCATACAGTGGTGGGGCTCAATTCAGTATTTGTAGCCTAGTGTAATTACATACACGCTATATCGCACCCATTGACAGTGAAACGTCACGCGGGAGGCTTTTATTAGCCTCCTTTTATCAGCTAAATTACATCGAGAGCAACAGGTGTGAGTTAAACAATACAATAGCCTATTCTGCTAATTCCACGTTGTTACAGCATGCTACGCAGCGGCAGAAACAAGACAAGTTACATATAGAATTGACACGGAGAGTGAGAGAGAGTGAGGGAGAGACAGAGAGAGAGACACAGGTAAACAGAGAGAGACAGACACAGCACACAACAGGTGGCCACTTTTTCAAATGACCCGTTATTACAAAATATATTCAAAACTCACTATTGACGTTCTCAAAGCAGCACGATCCGCCGGTTGTTGTGGTTGGAAGCGAAAATGTCAATGACACGCTGCTGGACATCCTCTGCTTATTAAAGGAATGGTATGCTCATGACACTCATTTTTAAATAATTATCATCCGATAAAACAGACCAGTCTCTGCCAGTCTCTTTTTTTTTTTTTTTAATCCGATGACATTATCAGTGATTTTAAACTGATTATATACCGAAATAACATCAACACTGTGGGCGCCGCCATTTCCCGGACGTGACGTAATCCATGCGTTTGGTTTTCGAAGACACGTTGATCTCCATGTTATTTACTGTAGTTTCTCTATTCAAATATGCCTCACTGTAGTGTCTTCGGCCATCCTAAACTGAACACATATTTGTTTCTCTGAATCGAAGGGGAAAATTACAAAAGCATTGCACACAACTTAAGCCTATCAATGTTGTGTAATCAACAAGGATAATCTGGTGTTTTTGAGTTGATGAGTAATGCAGATATCACTGTAAAATCAATCGACAGTAAGGGGAATACTTACTTCCGGGTGTAAAATCCTCCGTTATCCAATGGGAATGGATGCTCACATTGCTCTCCGTAATACAATAAAGGGGACATTATCAAATCGGAATATAATGTTCTTTTAAAAAACGTTAACTAGGGAACAATCTATTGGACACAGCTGAAGCTCTGGCCTTCCTTAAAAACTAACTAATTTAATAAAAATCACAGTTGTATTACACACAATGCACTGTTTTTGAGAACAAAAAATCGTAAATAATGCACCATAATACATTCTGACGAAAAATAAAAATGATTATGAATACAAATAAAATAAAAGAAGCCTCCCGTGAGTTACTACAAGCTATAAAGTCGATTTTGAAAACGTTTTATAGAATAAAAGCTCACTGCAGGACGTTGTAGAAATGCGTGTGTGCACCACGACAAAAGAGCCTCATTCACTTTACATTGGGGTTGTTTGCGTGGTGCAGACACGTAAATGTAACAAAGTTCGTGAGTCCACCACGCAATGCGGTGTTAAGGAGTCATGGTGGACATGGCCGTATCTACCATTGAGGTCACCGAGGTCCGGACCTCGGTAATATTTTCCGAGCTGTGTGTGTAGAACAAAACTTGTGAAATAATTGCACTAAACGGGGTTCTTTGTAGTACTTCCATTTACTGACGATGGGGGCGCTGCATAACTTCGTAGCCTCGATTAAAGCAAAGAAGAAGACGACATGTATCAACAAACCACCGCAGCCCGGGCCCTTTCTCATTTCTCGAACTCCCCTCCTCGACTCCTATCCTCGATACTTAGTCCCGCCCACAGGAGATGCGAGCGGAGGAGCCGAGGAGGGGAACCGAGGAGAGAGGAGGGGAAGCAGCAGGCGGTTAGAGAAATGAGAACTCCTCTCCTCTGAGCGGTCATTTTAAAGAGACGTCCATTAATGATGACAGGAGGCAGCAGCCTCTGTCTGATGGACAGATGTGTTCATGATGACTTATATATTTACTTTGATTCATTCACAGTGCGGTATAATGAGACAATAATGGCTACAGATGCGGACACACACACACACACACACACACACACACACATATATATGTGTATATATTTATTACATAAATATATACAATTTCAGAATCAAGCAGAGCACTCTCATAATAACGTAACACTATCAGAGACTGGATATATCCCCCCCCCTCTCTGGTCGCTACAACATGGAAAATAAATTACGGGCCAAAAGTTTTATTTACAAGTATTAAAAGTAAGCAGAGGACACCAAACCAACTGACACCTGTCTGTCTGCTGCATCGACCACACACTGTACCACACACACCTACACCACACACACGCATAATACAACTCCTAAAACAGGCTACAGCCGTGGTGTATTTTCTTGTGAAGCACTAAATGGTTTTAGAAAAATATCGACTCTTTGTTTGTAGATATCTACTAAACTAAAGCAAAAAGAGTAGGCCTGTTCTACTGAGTGATATATATTATACACACTGCTCTGCTTTCTGCACGGACCTCACAGCTGTTCTCTCTGTAAACATCGCGTCGCGATGAAAGCAGTTTCTAAAATAATATCCAGGGGATGCATGCAGAGCTGTCATTGGCTGAGATAAGTCCGGCCGTGCGTCACGAGTCTTTGAAACATCTCTGTTGCCGGAAATGCATCCACGAAGCAGCCGTGGAGGACCATGGAGGACCCATCAGTGTATCCTCGGTTAGAGCTCCTCCAGAGAGCCTCCTCGACGCTCGATCCTCGGTCCTCGAAGTGCATTTAGATAAATGAGATGTCCTTCAACATGGCGCGCTGAAATTCATTTCCGTGTCACTACCGGAGGACCGAGGAGTCGAGGAGTCGAGGAGGGGGATTTGATGAAATGAGAAAGGGCCCTGGACTTGTATCGGAGCAGAGGAGGAGTGATGAGGTATTTAGAGATCTGAGTCCAGCGGCTGCTTGTGTTTCTGTTCATCAGGACATCTATGACCAGCAGATCCTGTGTGAACGCTCTACGTTAGTCAGTGGACGTCCGACAACATGCACACTCACTTATATTGCAGCTATAGGCTATACTTTGGTTTAAATTGCGTGAATAAACTAGCTAGAGAGCTAAAGTGAATTTCGTTCATCCAATGTCAGAAGGATTACGTTGTAATGCTTTTCTTTCATTTCAATTTGAGTAAAACATTGAAGATATAACATTGTATTGTTTTCTTTTTACACTGACTCAGATAGAGAGAGAGAGAGAGAGAGAGAGAGAGAGAGAGAGAGAGAGAGAGAGAGAGAGAGACACAGGTAAACAGAGAGAGACAGACACAGCACACAACAGGTGGCCACTTTTTCAAATGACCCGTTATTACAAAATATATTCAAAACTCACTATTGACGTTCTCAAAGCAGCACGATCCGCCGGTTGTTGTGGTTGGAAGCGAAAATGTCAATGACACGCTGCTGGACATCCTCTGCTTATTAAAGGAATGGTATGCTCATGACACTCATTTTTAAATAATTATCATCCGATAAAACAGACCAGTCTCTGCCAGTCTCTCTCTCTTTTTTTTTTTTTAGTCCGATGACATTATCAGTGATTTTAAACTGATTATATACCGAAATAACATCAACACTGTGGGCGCCGCCATTTCCCGGACGTGACGTAATCCATGCGTTTGGTTTTCGAAGACACGTTGATCTCCATGTTATTTACTGTAGTTTCTCTATTCAAATATGCCTCACTGTAGTGTCTTCGGCCATCCTAAACTGAACACATATTTGTTTCTCTGAATCGAAGGGGAAAATTACAAAAGCATTGTACACAACTTAAGCCTATCAATGTTGTGTAATCAACAAGGATAATCTGGTGTTTTTGAGTTGATGAGTAATGCAGGTATCACTGTAAAATCAATCGACAGTAAGGAGAGTACTTACTTCCGGGTGTAAAATCCTCCGTTGTCCAATGGGAATGGACGCTCACATTGCTCTCCGTAATACAATAAAGGGGACATTATCAAATCGGAATATAATGTTCTTTTAAAAAACGTTAACTAGGGAACAATCTATTGGACACAGCTGAAGCTCTGGCCTTCCTTAAAAACTAATTTAATAAAAATCCCAGTTGTATTACACACAATGCACTGTTTTTGAGAACAAAAAATCGTAAATAATGCACCATAATACATTCTGACGAAAAATAAAAATGATTATGAATACAAATAAAATAAAAGAAGCCTCCCGTGAGTTACTACAAGCTATAAAGTAGATTTTGAAAACGTTTTATAGAATAAAAGCTCACTGCAGGACGTTGTAGAAATGCGTGTGTGCACCACGACAAAAGAGCCTCATTCACTTTACATTGGGGTTGTTTGCGTGGTGCCGACACGTAAATGTAACAAAGTTCGTGAGTCCACCACGCAATGCGGTGTTAAGGAGTCATGGTGGACATGGCCGTATCTACCATTGAGGTCCGGACCTCGGTAATATTTTCCGAGCTGTGTGTGTAGAACAAAACTTGTGAAATAATTGCACTAAACGGGGTTCTTTGTAGTACTTCCATTTACTGACGATGGGGGCGCTGCATAACTTCGTAGCCTCGATTAAAGCAAAGAAGAAGACGACATGTATCAACAAACCACTGCAGCCCGGGCCCTTTCTCATTTCTCGAACTCCCCTCCTCGACTCCTATCCTCGATACTTAGTCCCGCCCACAGGAGATGCGAGCGGAGGAGCCGAGGAGGGGAACCGAGGAGAGAGGAGGGGAAGCAGCAGGCGGTTAGAGAAATGAGAACTCCTCTCCTCTGAGCGGTCATTTTAAAGAGACGTCCATTAATGATGACAGGAGGCAGCAGCCTCTGTCTGATGGACAGATGTGTTCATGATGACTTATATATTTACTTTGATTAATTCACAGTGCGGTATAATGAGACAATAATGGCTACAGATGCGGACACACACACACACACACATATATATATATGTGTATATATTTATTACATAAATATATACAATTTCAGAATCAAGCAGAGCACTCTCATAATAACGTAACACTATCAGAGACTGGATATATCCCCCCCCCTCTCTGGTCGCTACAACATGGAAAATAAATTACGGGCCAAAAGTTTTATTTACAAGTATTAAAAGTAAGCAGAGGACACCAAACCAACTGACACCTGTCTGTCTGCTGCATCGACCACACACTGTACCACACACACCTACACCACACACACGCATAATACAACTCCTAAAACAGGCTACAGCCGTGGTGTATTTTCTTGTGAAGCACTAAATGGTTTTAGAAAAATATCGACTCTTTGTTTGTAGATATCTACTAAACTAAAGCAAAAAGAGTAGGCCTGTTCTACTGAGTGATATATATTATACACACTGCTCTGCTTTCTGCACGGACCTCACAGCTGTTCTCTCTGTAAACATCGCGTCGCGATGAAAGCAGTTTCTAAAATAATATCCAGGGGATGCATGCAGAGCTGTCATTGGCTGAGATAAGTCCGGCCGTGCGTCACGAGTCTTTGAAACATCTCTGTTGCCGGAAATGCATCCACGAAGCAGCCGTGGAGGACCATGGAGGACCCATCAGTGTATCCTCGGTTATAGCTCCTCCAGAGAGCCTCCTCGACGCTCGATCCTCGGTCCTCGAAGTGCATTTAGAGAAATGAGATGTCCTTCAACATGGCGCGCTGAAATTCATTTCCGTGTCACTACCGGAGGACCGAGGAGTCGAGGAGTCGAGGAGTCGAGGAGGGGGATTTGATGAAATGAGAAAGGGCCCTGGACTTGTATCGGAGCAGAGGAGGAGTGATGAGGTATTTAGAGATCTGAGTCCAGCGGCTGCTTGTGTTTCTGTTCATCAGGACATCTATGACCAGCAGATCCTGTGTGAACGCTCTACGTTAGTCAGTGGACGTCCGACAACATGCACACTCACTTATATTTAGGGTTGGGTATCGTTTGAATTTCCACGATTCCGATTCCGATTCCGATTCTACTTTTCGATTCCGGTTCTTAACGGTTCTCGATTCCGATTCTTTGAGGGGCAGGGTAAAAAAATGATACATGCTTCTTCCACCAAAAAAATTACATTTATTCGAGAAACTTTTACACAGGTTAGTTTAAAGTAATATTCACATTAATCAGTCTGTTTATATTCACTGCTATGTAACTTTAACCTGAGAACCACTGAAGCTACAACAGTCCAACTTTTAAAAACAGTTCTTGTTGAGAAAAACAAGCATATCTGCCTCTCAGGCATACCGGGAAGAAATGTTTGAACATTTTGAAGTAAAATGCTTCAATCTGGTGCACACGCAGAATTACTAGAGACTAGATCTAGGGGGTACAACTCCAAACACCCATATGAAAAAGATCGGTTTACATTTGAATAATTAAATAACAAATAGCCTACATGTAATGCATTTTATTTTTGTTGTTCATTCATATCTTATTTTACTATTTTATTTATGCATATTTTTTTATCTCTCCAGTTTAAAACGATATGTCTGGTTTACTGTCCTATAGTTTACATTGGAATGATTTCAAACCTGTTTTATCCCAATAATTATAAAGGAGTGCCTTGGAAATATGTGTTTACATAAATTGTGATCAAAACGTTTGAGACCCACTGAGATAACTTAGACTAAAGTGAACTATCTAAACACTGAGAGTCCTTTACCTCACTGAGCTGAAGTTATCAGCCTCTCAGTCTGACTGGAGAGGACTCTCCCTCCACATCATTGTAGAAACATCTTCTTCTTCTTCCGTTAGAGCAGCTAGCACCAGATGCTAATAACAACAGCGCCGGTTCCAGTGCACCCTCGTGAGCTGCGGTTGCCAGATAAGCCAACATCCCCCATTTTCATCACTTGCAGCGCCCATCGTACAGGGCAAATGAAAAGTGTAACCGGGATGAAAAGGGTGTTACATTTACTTAATTATGAATGTTGTTACATCAAGGCCGAAAATTAGGATGAGCACCAACGGTCAAAACATTTATTTTTTCTCCCAGAGCTGTCAGCGCAGCGCCTCCACAGATCTGGCGCCCTAGGCGAACATTTATAATGCCAGTGCGACGGGCCGGCCCTGGTCTCAAGTTACACTGTAGGAAGTGTAGGTACAACGCTACATTTCCCGCCCCGCTGCAGTCATGCAGTAGGCTACGGAGAGCGGCGAGAAACATTTCCTCAGGAATCGAAAAGCGGAACCGAAATTCACATTTCTAAATGATACCGTTGGAATCGAAATGTTGGAACCGGTTCCGAACCGGAACCGGTTCTCGGTACCCAACCCTACTTATATTGCAGCTATAGGCTATACTTTGGTTTAAATTGCGTGAATAAACTAGCTGGAGAGCTAAAGTTAATTACGTTCATCCAATGTCAGAAGGATTACGTTGTAATGCTTTTCTTTCATTTCAATTTGAGTAAAACATTGAAGATATAACATTGTATTGTTTTCTTTTTACACTGAGAGAGAGAGAGAGAGAGAGAGCCCATCTATTTATCTATGTATGTATCTATAACAATAGTCTTCATTTACAATAGGCATAATTTTAAAACATACATCTTTATGATGTCATAATAACATACAATTGTATAAAACACAATTTGCTTACATCTTTGTTCTCTTTTGAGAATCAAACAAAACAGATTTAAATAAAAAAAAAAGAATGCAAACAAACAAGTGAAATGAACTAAATTGCTGAATTGCTTTTAATTCACTGGCAGGAGCGACAAGTGAGGAGGAGACAGGTGAGGAGGAGACAAGTGAGGAGGAGCAAAAAGTGAGCAACGAGGGAGAGATTGAACAAAGAGAAAGAGTAAAGAACAGGAAGAAGACAGAGAGACTAAAGACGATGGAAGAGAGGCTGCAGGTTATGGAAAGGAGAGAGACATGGAAAATGAATGTTACAATGTGTTGTGATCATTTTAGCCTCTTCTGCATGTCCAGATCATTAATAGTAACAATCAACTGATTATTATGTATTACACTTTTAAAATTATTTATGCTGACATTGTCAGCCCACTGACATGGGTTGAAATCAATATATTATCCAATGTGTGACCCCCCACAGGACTTAAAAAGCACCTAAATCATTAAAATCCCAAAAATCTCAGGGGGTATCCCCCGAACCCCCCTAGCATGTTTGGACCTCGGTATTTAGGAAATCCTGGATACGGCCCTGGTGGTGGAGTCACGCATTCTGGTGAGATCAGGTTGGTTGCTGGCTACAGAAGCCAGCTGCATCAACAAGGTCCAATACTTTCAGAACATACCTGATACCTCCAAATCCAGAACCCCCACAACACCTGAGATGGGGATTGGAGGATATTTGCATGTGAGTGACTTCCATTGTCTTTCACTCTCTCAGAGAGTTCATGGACCCCCACCCACAATGCATAACCCTTAGTGTGTGTTGATCACCACACTGATTGGAGGATATTTGCATGTGAGTGACTTCTCAGAGAGCTCATGGACCCCCACCCACAATCCTTTTTGCAATGTTACGTAGATGGAAGTAGGCGGTCCTTGAAATTGATTTTATGTGGGCGTTAAAGGAAAATCCTGATCAAATATAACACCAAGATTCCTTACAGTCTCACTGGAGGCCAAATTAATGCCATCCATAGTTAGTATGTCTTTAGATCATTTGTTTCGTAGATCTTCGGGCCAAGTACAATAACTTCAGTTTTGGTCGTGTTTAACATCAAAAAGTTTAAGGTCATCCACGTTTTTAAGTCCTTAAGGCAGTCTTGAATTTTATTTAGATGATTAATTTCATCAGGCTTGATTGATAAATATAGTTGAGTATCATCCGCATAACAATGAAAGACAATGCACACCCTTACCTGAGAGGGGGAGGAAAGTCACACAGAGAGAAAGTTTTACTAAAGCCATAAACAGACAGAAAGTCAAGTTAAACAATCTCCACAATATTGAAAAGTACTTGATATACTTGATGCCTGCAACAGGATATTAGATTAATATATGTATTAATGTTAATCACAGAGTAACAAGACACACAATCAAAGTGAAGGTTACAAAGTATTCATTGGAATTGATAGTTATAGTTTCTTCTCCTTCCTAATGGTTCAAATTGAACATATTATTTGCTGTACCTAACCATGTATAAACAACAGTGCAGAGGAATATTATATTAAACTACTAAAATATCTGTTCAGCTACTTTCTCCTCTGTCATCTCAGTATCCTGAGTCGTCCCACCCCCCACTCTGGTGTGTGAGGAGAGGAGATATGTTCATGTCTGTATCTCAGTCACACTGAGCTGTAGGCACAGAGATGTTATTGAAACGTTGACATAAACGACAGTGTTTGTGAGACAATAAACACACAGAAAGTCAGGTTAAACCAACTCCACAATATATTCATATTATATAATATCATGTTTGTCATATTACATTACATTACATGTTGCTTGTTTAGCTAAAATAAAGCTGTAAATACTTGTTTTGAACACACATTAATGTGCGTTGACATCTTGCAATAACTAACACATGTGTTTGTTTACCCGAAATCTCAACCTCCACAGACAGTCTGCGTGTATTCGTTTTTTGACTTAATTATTAGATGAACATGGTTTAAGTTGAACATGTTCTACAACTAAATCAGTGTCTCTCTCTTACACATGCACATATGAGGAATATTATATATATTAAATTACTAAAATATCTGTTATTGAAACGTTGGCTAACGTGGATCTAAGCTCTGCATTGATATGTGCATCATCTATGAGAGCCCTTCTCATCCTGAGATAACGGGCCAGAACCAGTGAACATATTCCTGCTTTCATGAAAGGTTGAATATTAATCAATCAATCAATCAATGTTTATTTATATAGCCCAATATCACAAATGTTACCTTTGGCTCAGTGGTCTTCACAGTGTGTACAGAATATCAGTATGACAATACGACACCCTCTGTCCTTAGACCCTCACATCGTACAAGGAAACACTTCCAGAGAAAACCCACAGTTTAAAGGGAAAAATGGGAGAAACGTCAGGGAGAGCAACAGAGGAGGGATCCCTCTCCCAGGACGGACAGACGTGCAATAGATGCCGTGTGTAAATTGAAAAGATAATACATTTGCAACATAGGTAGTCCAAATGTTTGGAAATGCATGTGTGTATAATAGGAAGATGAATCCACGAGGATATCCATCCAGGACCGATGATCCAGGACCACAGCCACGACTCACGATCCAGGGCTCGCGATCCAGGACACAGGACCGCAGGATCATCCATGACTCCGGATCCCGGCGTATATAGACACCAAAAAGAAAGACATTTGGGGACGCTGGGTTAATCGGAACATGAGAGTACACGGGTACAGACAGAGAGAAGGAAGAAGTAAGATGTCCCCCGACAAACTAAGCCTATATCAGCAAAACTAGGGGCTGAATCTAATCAGCCCTAACTATAAGCTTTATCAAAAAGGAAGGTCTTAAAGAGCCTGTGACACCATCCCAACAACTGTTGTGCAATGAAATATTGGGCTACTAGTAATCTCGAACCGTCAGTTTAAAAAAGAAAAAGCGATACCGTTTCGTTAAATATCAATAATTTCGAACATCGCGGGGAAATTCCTTCACTCATTTTGAAGTTTTGGGGGAAGCCGGAAGTGACGTCAATGCGGGAACGCTTCGAGAGCCAAACACGGACAAAGTGTGTTGTGTCATGCGTAGAAATGGTGAATTACTGAGTTTAGGCACGTTAATAACGTTTTAATGAAGTTGACTACAGTATATTCATATTTGTCAGTGCTTTCATGTCAATTCGGTGACATAAACATAAATTATCGTGGTGAAGATGATGATTACATTAGGATTAAAAATCGGGAGTGAGAGCTGCTGAATTTCCTCCCGTCGGATGTGATATAAAAATAAATCGATTATTTTTGTGGTTATAAACTCAAGTGGATGAAACTACATTTATTAGTGCTTTCATGTCAATTCGGCGAACATATGATACATTAAATGATGAGTGAGGATGATGATTAAAAATCGTTTGTTTGAGCCGGTCTGCATTTACTGATGAGAAAACAAACCGATGCTTTTTGTAGTTGTAGTACACCAACAACGTGGATTAAACGTGTGGTTTTTTACCACAATGTTGGGGAAATTAATGGATAAAATGCACGGATTATTATTATTATTCCCACTCCGATCGGGACACTAGGTCCACCGTTTCCCCGCAGCGAGGCTCCCCCCGTTGACAGTTTACGTGGGCTGGGTGCAGTGGCGGACTGGCCATCGGGACGAATCCCGATGGGCCGGTACCGAAGTGGGCCGGTCAGATAAGTAACTAGCACATCCCCCATAGGCGGCGCGTGAGGCTCAGGTTTGAGAAGGCTAAATAACTTCTTTTACCTGACGCTGCCCGCCTCCGGCGTCTATAGAAAAGAGATCCACTCAGTGTGCGGAGTTTAAATCTCTCAAGTCATATTACAGGATAAAGGAAATACAGTTTAAACTGCCGTATGCAGAGAAGACGCCGACGTGTCGCACTTATCATTCATATTACATCATCAATCAGATCATCGATCAGATAATATCATAATATATCATATCTTTCCTTATCTGAGTCAGCTTCTCCAGCCTCATCTGGCCGTGCAACACTCACAGTGTCACAGACTGGATGCAGAAGTATTATTTAACACATTATGTTGACGAAACACTCGAGACAAATGTAATTAAAGTCAGATCCACTCGTGTCTTAGACGTGAACGCGCTCTCAGCTGGAGAGAGAAACCCTGGCTTGATTTACCGAGTTGATAACCAGCGTCGTAGGACCGCTTAGCGAGATCTCGTTTGTTAGTTTGTTGTTGTTAGTTTGTTTGTTACTCAAACATATCCAGGGTCTGTTGAACTGGCTTCGTAGTACAGGGCACAGGTGGCTAGCAGCGCTAATGTCAAAGACACAGACATTATACATTATATTTGTATTTTACACCCCCCACTCAGCTTACTAGCGGTACCGAAGTGGGCCGGTCGAGAGTCCCGGGATGATTTGTAGTCCCATTCCACCACTGGCTACATGACCATATGATCGCCCATATTGACGCACCTCATTCCTAAACTTAGAAGATACAACATAAACCGATCCTTCAGCCTCATATGAGCTCTCAGACACGTTCAACATTAACCTGTCATCGCTGTCTGAGCTTGCTGCTGTGTGCGCCGTCATGCGTTTACATCTGACTGTATATATATAAAGGTTTACATGCAGATGCTGGGATCCTGGACGGTGCAGCTGGAGCGCTGTGCCCGCAATGACGTCACCCATCATTTGGCGGGACTTGAAGAATCCGCGAGAAGATCCAGAAAATTGTCAACATTGAAGGCAGATTAATGGTTATCAAAGTACAAATATCCAAAATCAGTTCAGTAACGGTTTTCAAGGGGACAATATGTACTCAAATTGATGGGTTTGGATGATGGGGGAAAACCGTGTCACAGGCTCTTTAAGCGCACTCTTAAAAACGGATAGGGTGTCTGCCGCCCGAACACAAACTGGAAGCTGATTCCACAAATGTGGAGCTTGATAAGAAAAGGCTCTGGCTCCCATTGTACTTTTAGAGACTCTAGGAACAACCAACAACCCTGCATTCTTGGAACACAATGCCCTAGTAGGACAGTAGGGTATAATGAGTTCTTTAAGGTAAGATGGGGCCTGCCCATTAAGGGCTTTGTAGGCGAGAAGAAGAATTTTAAATTCTATCCTGTGTTCTATAGGGAGCCAGTGTAAGGCAGCCAGAACAGGAGTAATGTGGTCCCTTTTCCTAACTCTGGTTAGTACACGAGCTGCAGCATTTTGAATCAGCTGAAGCGACTTGACTGACTTCTTGGTACTCCCTGATAATAAAGAGTTACAATAATCCAGCCTATAAGTAACAAATGCATGGACTAGTTTCTCTGCATCGTTTTGAGGCAAGATATGCCTGATTTTTGCAATGTTACGTAGATGGAAGTAGGCGGTCCTTGAAATTGATTTTATGTGGGCGTTAAAGGATAAATCCTGATCAAATATAACACCAAGATTCCTTACAGTCTCACTGGAGGCCAAATTAATGCCATCGATAGTTAGTATATCTTTAGATAGTTTGTTTAGTAGATTCTTTGGGCCAAGTACAATAACTTCAGTTTTGGTCATGTTTAACATCAAAAAGTTTAAGGTCATCCACGTTTTTAAGTCCTTAAGGCAGTCTTGAATTTTATTTAGATGATTAATTTCATCAGGCTTGATTGATAAATATAGTTGAGTATCATCCGCATAACAATGAAAGTTTACAGAATTATTCCTTATAATATTGCCTAACGGAAGCATATATAATGTGAACAAAATAGGTCCGAGCACTGAGCCCTGTGGCACTCCATGGCTAACTTTGGTTTGCGTGGAAGATTCATCGTTAAATATTAAAAATGTTCAAAGAGGATTTTCATAGCCCTAACTTTGTTTTGAAAATATGAAACCAAGCTTCCATGACTGCTGAGGATCCAAGCTTTCGGGAAATGTATAATATGTTCAATTTGAACCATGTTCATCCAATAATGAAGTACACAAACTAATATACACAGACTGTCTGTGAATGTTGAGATCTCGGGTTAACTGACACATGTGTTAGTTATTACCAGATATCAACGACATGAATGTGTTACTGGCTACAGAAGCCAGCTGCATCAACAAGGTCCAATACTTTCAGAACATACCTGATACCTCCAAATCCAGAACCCCCACAACACCTGAGATGGGGATTGGAGGATATTTGCATGTGAGTGACTTCCATTGTCTTTCACTCTCTCAGAGAGTTCATGGACCCCCACCCACAATGCATAACCCTTAGTGTGTGTTGATCACCACACTGATTGGAGGATATTTGCATGTGAGTGACTTCTCAGAGAGCTCATGGACCCCCACCCACAATGCACACCCTTACCTGAGAGGGGGAGGAAAGTCACACAGAGAGAGAGTTTGACTAAAGCCATAAACAGACAGAAAGTCAAGTTAAACAATCTCCACAATATTGAAAAGTACTTGATATACTTAAAGGCTTGATGCCTGCAACAGGATATTAGATTAATATATGTATTAATTTTAATCACAGAGTAACAAGACACACAATCAAAGTGAAGGTTACAAAGTATTCATTGGAATTGATAGTTATATGTTTCTTCTCCTTCCTAATGGTTCAGATTGAACATATTATTTGCTGTACCTAACCATGTATAAACAACAGTGCAGAGGAATATTATATTAAACTACTAAAATATCTGTTCAGCTTCTCTCCTCTGTCCTCTCAGTATCCTGAGTGTCCCACCCCCCACTCTGGTGTGTGAGGAGAGGAGATATGTTCATGTCTGTATCTCAGTCACACTGAGCTGTAGGCACAGAGATGTTATTGAAACGTTGACTAAACGACAGTGTTTGTGAGACAATAAACACACAGAAAGTCAGGTTAAACCAACTCCACAATATATTCATATTATATAATATCATGTTTGTCATATTACATTACATTACATGTTGCTTGTTCTGCTAAAATAAAGCTGTAAATACTTGTTTTGAACACACATTAATGTGCGTTGACATCTTGCAATAACTAACACATGTGTTTGTTTACCTGAAATCTCACCCTCCACAGACAGTCTGCGTGTATTCGTGTTTTGACTTAATTATTAGATGAACATGGTTTAAGTTGAACATGTTCTACAACTAAATCAGTGTCTCTCTCTTACACATGCAAATATGAGGAATATTATATATATTAAACTACTAAAATATCTGTTATTGAAACGTTGGCTAACGTGGATCCAAGCTCTGCATTGATATGTGCATCATCTATGAGAGCCCTTCTCATCCTGAGATAACGGGCCAGAGCCAGTGAACATATTCCTGCTCTTATGAAAGGTTGAATATTAAAAATGTTCAAAGAGGATTTTCATAGCCCTAACTTTGTTTTGAAAATATGAAACCGAGCTTCCATGACTGCTGAGGATCCAAGCTTTCGGGAAATGTATAATATGTTCAATTTGAACCATGTTCATCCAATAATGAAGTACAACAACTAATATACCCCGACTGTGTGTGAATGTTGAGATCTCGGGTTAACTGACACACGTGTTAGTTATTACCAGATATCAACGCACATGAATGTGTTGCTGGCTCCAGAAGCCAGCTGCATCAGCCTGGGTGTCTGTGAGTGTGAGAGCCTGCACACAGACATGATTCTGCAGTGATTCTGCTGTGTTTCTCTCCCCTTACATTTGGCCTGTACTAATTAATGGTGAAATGAACAGCGATGGACATTTTGAAGCAGGTCAAAACTTAGAAACCACCAGTTGTGTTTTTTGCAATAGGCGTTTAAAACATAATTCACATCTCTTTATTGGTCACTGTTTCTCTAAACAAGGTCTGACATTGATATTCATGGTGTCTATGGAAAGGTCTCAGTCTGAGCTTTGCAGTGATGTATGAAACAAGGCTGAGGGACAAAGCTGGCCTGAGCTACAGTCCCATAACGGTGGACATTTAACAAGTTAAATAAGTAGAGTTCATATGAGCACCTGGACATTTTTGTCTCCACAAGGTTTGAGAATGACTTGCAGGGTCTCATTGGATACGTATTGATACGTACTGATCATTGCCTGTTTTATTTTTACCTTTTGGATTAAACGCTTGACTAAAGACCTTATTGCCTGGTTGTGCTCTTGAATCCTATTGTTTGCTCGTGCCCGTACTTGTGCTTGATAATTAAGGGTTGGGCACTTAGATCCAGTTCTGATGTGAACATGTTTTTACAAATTAGGGATACGCCTTTCTTAGGTATCTGAGTGGGAAACAATTACTACCCTAAGATGTAATCATAAAGCTAGTGCCGTTTAAGTACAAATACTGACTTTTTGTTCATCCAAACATAATCGACAATATTGTTGGCTGTGTCCACTTGGTGCAGGCATTATGTTGTAATTCCTTTCTGATAATCCATATTTATGTTTGTACACAATAAAAGTGAGTCACCTGTGTATTTACCGGCAGCTGCTACTGCACCTCCTACAGTGAATTAAATTAGATTTAAATAGGTGTTACTGTGCTGAGCACTGAGTCACTTCTGGTGTTTTGGGTATTGTCTAATCTTTAACAGACACACAGCAAGAAGAGAAAGAGCATGGTAAGAAGCTATCCATGACTTTGAAAATGCATATTTGTTGAGACTTTATTGTACACATTTTTTTAGTGTTTCACAGGACTGATCTGAGCTTGAATTTCACTGTTTCACCTCTTTTCTGTGCTTTTCTAAGCCTTTTAAACAGATCATAGCTTAGTAAATGTGTGTGTTAGTGTGAAAGGATTTCGGTTGCGGTGAAATCACGTCCCCTGAGTTCTGTTTGGTTTGGCTGATCTGCATCTGTGTTTTGCTCAGGCTGCTGTATTTGCTGAGTGTTTTCTGTGACATGATGTTCTCTTAATGACTGAAAAGAAAATACGAATCAGATACAATTATTCCTTCACATTAAGTCTGTCAACATATATCACATTTATCCATCTTTAGGGATCAAGATTTGTTTTATATGAACATATTAATATGTAAAATGTTCATTTGCATAAACAAAAAAGGTGCCATTTTCATAGTATTAACATCTGTACTTTTAAAACTTGATGGCTCTTTTATCTTCTGCAAAATTGTTATTCATGAATAAAACAATGTATACATTTATTTGAATAATCAACAGAAGTTGAAAATATTTTTTTAATTCCAAACCACCAACATCAACATTGACTAATGAAAAGAGCTGTAGGCACTAAAAAGGAAACATAGAGCCAAAGAGAAAGGCATACCTTCTGTATTCTTAGCAACTTGTCTTATTTAACTCTTTATTATGAAGATGTTTTATTGTGATATCGGAAAGCAATTGTGCTATGGGAATAAGTTATAGTTTTTACTTACCTATAAGTACCTGTTTCATACCATTAAGCTTCAAGATCTATTTCCTTCAGGGGAATTTAGTAAAGAATGCAGCAACATGATTGACCTAAAAAGACAAAAATTGAACAAAATGACACCTTTTCTCATTCCTGTCAGGCCGAGCTATTATCAGGCTGTTAAGCTTTGCGAGCATACGTTTTCCCGCACTTCTTTTTTCTTTTGTATTTTTTCAAATCAATATTTCGTATTTTCCCCACCGAATATCCCGTTTTTCAAATGCTCATTATGATGGAGGTCTCCTTATATGGATATGGCTTGGTTCAGTGCATGTGTGTGCAATTTAGAGACAGCTGTGTAAGGGATAATGTGCAGCGAGGCTTTCATGAACACCCGACAGGCAGATCAGGAGCCCGACGCAAAGCGGAGGGATCTTGATCAGGAATATCCTGCTTATTACATGACCGTTGCGTAAAAAGGAGGGTTTCTGCCCCGTTATTTCTCCGCTGTGTTCTTGTCCCAGTTTGAAGGTTTTCTTGAAGGCCAAACTGTATACAGTGCAATCGACCGGACTTCTTTCTGCAGATGTAGAATGCAGAAATGGGTAGATCAGATAACTGAGTAAATACAAACAGACCTCGGAGACCTTGGCTGTCCACACCAGACAGTCTGACAGGGAACATGTGAGAGTGAGCGGGTGTATATACTGTGGGTCAAATGAGGTGAGTTTCAGGTGAGGGGCCGGACAAACCAGGTGAGTGCAACGAGCGGATTGCAAGAACCAGGAGGAAGGCAGGATCTAAAATGACAGGGAAGTTATTGAAATGGAATACCAGAAATAACTATGATTGTGTGGAACTTCCATCGTCAATTTATATTTAAAGTTTCATATCCTTGGCACTGTCTACATGCTTTTGAGCAAGGCATCTGACCCCATACCACTTCTTGGGCATTGTATACACAGTATATGTAATAGCTAGCTACCTACTGTTCTATATACTAGGAAATTCTGAGTACATTTGTGTCAATTTAAATTACTCCATACCCATTTCAACCATATTGTCCAAAATCAGCATGTTGAAATCAGAAATCGGTAATTCTTAGTTAGTGTGCCACTGGAAATACACACACGATTAGATTCCTTTTCCTGCTTTTTTCCCCTTGTTGTTAAAATGCTTCAATATATTTCACACTCTTCAAATTCTGAACTAGTCTCTTAATCTTCTTACAATTAATAAATCTTCTGTTGTTGTGCCATCCAGCAACACTGGATCTTGTTGACTGCCAGCCAACACTATGTGGGAGTGTCTCTGTCCAATGCAGTTAACTTGAAGAGGACAAGTCATTAAAGGTATGTTTACTTGAAAACAACGTGAAGTTGTGTCAAATTGTCTGTGAATAAAAACTACACTATCTATTTCACTTTTGACATGACATAGTATAGCAGGTAGATAACATGTCACCTCACTGTTAACATTTTCCATTAGTTGGCTTTTATTTGGGGGAATGGCAAATAACCAGCCTGTCAGTAGAGCTCTAACTTCAGCAATAAAGCGACCTGAGATTTGAATCATGAGTAACTAATATCACGAACAAGTACTTTAATTACACACGCAACAGAGCAACAACAACCATCATGTTAAAGCCTGTTAAATCCGAACCTGTTTTTCAGGTTTCAGGCTCGAAAATGACATTCCCAGAACAAATGACCATATCTTCCCTTCTAAAAGGGTTAAATTAATAATCTTTTTCCTCAAAGTAATGATAAACCTGTGAGTTGGATGTAGAAAAGTCAGAATCAATAGGCTATAGATGTTTTTTATTTTAAAGAAAATCCAGATTGAACATAGTAAAAAACTGTAAATTCTAGTGTCTGTCCAAAACATATTTTGTACTTATAGTGAAAACTAACCTTGGATGATGTAGACCAGGGGTGTCAAACTCAATTTCATCACAGGCCACATTCGCATTATGGTTGCACTCAAAGGGCCGGGTGTAACTTTAAGACTATATAAAAATACATATATAAATATTTAATATATTTAAAATAATGTTTTATATTACATTATTGCCTCTGCATTGGATTATTATCGGATAGGGTAATAACTTCATAATTAACTACGTCTGGAAGCAGAAGTCTAGGGCAAATAATGGCAAGTCTCTGCAGTACGCATGTCACAAAATGATTCTAAAAGATAAGCACAATTAAAAAAAAGTGACATTTTGAAAAAGAAAGTAACATTTTGAAAAAAAGTAAATTCTGAGAAATAAGGTATATTTAGAAGTATTGTGGGACATGTAGTTTATGGGCAACGTGCTTCTGTAAATCGGAATGTAACCGTATAACAAACATATTATATTATTTGCTAGCTCTTGTGGGGCCACATGAAATGAAGTCGCAGGCCGGATTTGGCCCCCGGGCCTTGAGTTTGACACCCCTGATGTAGACTAAAAGCTTTAGGAATCCAAAGTAAAACATATACTAAGTACCCTGTATCAAGATTGATGCAAAACAAGTGATATTTGACCTTTTTAGACAGATTTAGCAAAAAACCTCTTCTGGGGCCATTTGGGTGGATTTTCCATATCTCTGGCCCCCCTTGCTCGATTTTGACATGTGACATCTCTTTCTGACCGTCAGAGCCAATGGAATCGAGGGAAACTCACACATAGTCCTTATTTGGTAATGTGTGTGTGTTAGACTGCCGCATAGCCAAGACCGGAAGCAGCAGCCACTCTGGTGGCTACCATTAGCAGCTAACCTTTGCTCTGCGATTTTTACATAAAAATGGAATTATGGATTATAAATGAAATAATTTTATTATAGAGAGACGTTAAAAACTATGGAGTAACCGATTCTGCCGCGTTTTTTCTCGTTTTAATGTCATTGAACACATCTTTTGATCAGATTGACAGCTACGGTGAGACGATCTCCCTAGAAGCTCTGTAAAGGTACGTGTCTGTGTTTGCTTCCCCTGTCCGAGTTCGGATCACTCAGTGATGATACTATATACCTACATAATCTGTGGAACCTCAGCTTTAATCAGATATCTTGTATGTTCAGCTACGATAAGTAATAAGGGTACTTTTATCTTGAGTTCTGTGCCAATGTCCGTTTTTTTCGCTAAGGGGTCATTTATATGCTTCTTATGAGACTTGTGTTCTGTTTTGGTAAAAATGGTTTGTATCGTCAGTTAGCTGAGATTATTCCCGTTAATCTGGTAAAACACATTAATAGGATCTTAAATATTAAGATCCCCTGAGACACAGTGTCGTGAAAAAAAAACCCAGGGGTTTAACAGTAGCTGGGCTGTCACGATTCTCATGTTATGTCACGTTTTTACTTTTGTATGTCTAAGTTTGGGTTTATTTTGCTGTTCGGTTCTCCCTGTCTCCCTTGTGTATTGTCTGGTCCCTCTCTCTGTGTTTTTCCTCCCTGTCGTTAGTTTCCCTGGTTTGTCTGATTGTGTTCACCTGTTGCCCTTGTGTTTCTCCTCCCCTACCCGGCTGTTTCTCGTCTCGTGATTACCCCTCCCTGTATTTAGTCTTGTCTCTTCCTGTGTTCAGTGTTGGTTCGTCTTTTGTTGGTGACTGAGTTCACTGGTGACTGTTCTGTTTTGTCTGAGTTAGTTTCATTTATCCTTGAAATAAAGGTTAATCAGAGTTATCTGCATTTGGGTCCTGCTTCCTTCACTCAACCGTAACATGGGCAAAGTGTTTTAACTTGTAAAACAAAAAAAGAACCTGTCCTCACAGATATTGCACCAATCAAATTACGGTACCAATTTTTCCAATAGTAACCAGAAATTCAATCCCCCAGACAAATACATTTTGGAAATTCATTACATATAAATTCATCAAATGTAATTTATATAATTGATAAAAAAAAAAGTCAAACAAACACCCATATAAATCTGTTGGTTTCCCAGCTAAACTTTATTTGGCTAAGTAAATATAGTTCTTCTTAAATATACCTTGTACACATTTCTTAAAATGGTGGCCAAACCTAAGCCATGATTGGAAATGCATCTTTATAGGCCTATACAGATGAATCCAATGATGTAATAAGATAATTATTAGGTTAAGAAACCCTCAACAATGTGCTTGACCTTTATTTGTTCTGTGGTATAAGAACAAGGTATAATTATGACAGTGTTCAATATCTATGTAATAAACAATGTAAAGCTGGGTGGTATGATTATATAATGTTTTTTTCTTTTCTGTCCCACTTTCTTAAAAGGAATGGCAATATTTAAGACATGCTTTTCCACCTGTGCCCTTCTCCTGACACTAACCATTTTGGAAACAGGGAACTTCATTGAATCTTCAAGTCAGGTTTTACCGGTAGGTCAACGGTGATTACAATACTGTACAGAACATATGGGATCACAGCCTTCAATACACAAAGCAATTATTTGAACCTGAACCCTATCTGTTGTCTCAGGAACACAATGAAGAAGAATCATGTATACCTCACACCAGGGGGAAAAGGAGTGGTAAGTCTCATTATTAAATATTAAAGAATATTGGAATAATAACACTTTATAACTGATAGCTAGTTTAAAAGATTTAAAACATGAGAGGTGTGACTGTGCTTTCCCCGGAATATGTAGTGTACATAGCTTAACAGCCAGATAAACTCCCTCCGTACACCAAGACTCCGAAGACGTGAATCCTTTGCCCACAGGTGTATTGGTATTAGGATGGTGTGAAACAAAAATAAACAAGACAAAATGTAATCAATTCTATTATCATTTTTCAACGCACAAATATGCACAATGGATATATATCAACACAGCTTTAACATGAATACAATTGCCTCGTTATATTTACTGTAAGCTTTTTAATGTAATTATTTTAATTCTAGAACTTAAACAGTTATAAATGGCATCATATTTTAAACATCTAATCAACCATTTGTACATTTATTCATTTAACTCTCCTTGCATTAACCTTGCAGAATATTGAGACAACTCGGAAGATCTCCAGCATTAGACACCACAGAATACAACCTTTTCAAAAAAAAAATCATCTTTAATTAGGGATGGGTATCGTTAGGATTTTATCAATACCGATACCGATACTGCTTTTCGATACCGGTATTTTTCTATACTTTTCAATAATTTGGTGCTCAAAATGTTAGACATGATTACAAGATGTGAAGATTAAACAACAGTCATTTTATTGTAATTTATTTTTATTTATTATTTAATGTAACTTTTTCAATGTCATACCAAGCAGGTATGAGTGTGTTTGACACAACAAATCCTCCAACTCATACGACCAAATGGGTCGATTGTTCAAGCCCTTATTACGACTTATTAAAAACACAAAAGCATTGTACACAATTTAAACCAATCAATATTGTGTAATTAACAAGGATAAACTGATGTTTGTTAGTGGATGAGTAATGCAGATATCACTGTGTAATCATTTGACAGTGTGGGGAATACTTCCGGTTTTATTATGAAAACTTCGAGACCGGAAATACTGTTTTCACCCACGCTAACTTTACATGGAAGCTGCCCCACACGTTCTCCTGGCGAGACTTCAAATCATCTTCGTATATCTATCAAACTGTAGATCCTACACATCCACTGGACGTAGATTATAATAGTACAATATACACTTCTCGCTAGAAATCTAATAAAAAAGCATTTTAATGGCCAAACTATTCCACAATTTAAGATTTTCCAGAGAGGGTTATTTGTGAATAAACGAACCTCCGGAGCGTTTGCAATCGACAGGAGCATGTTGTTTCTTACACGACCACTAGAGGTGCTACACTTTAAAACGTGACTCTGGGTCGTATTTAGCTGCTGAACAATCGACCTATATGGTCTTTTTTTGTAGGAGGACAGGCTGGTTTGTCAGTGTGTCTCTAGAAGGGGGGCGGTAATATCATAAATCCATGTAAATATGACCATTATTCAGTTACAACGAGACGCTGCGTGCACACCTCCTAAACCAGAAGCTCCGGTTGGCTAATCATTACGATCCGTTTATTGCGTTTATTATTTATAATTGTAATGATGGATTATCAGTAATCATTTTAAAGTTACACAGAGACATTGGATTAACCGTTGTTATGCCCTTGAACACAACCTTTGATCACAACACAGCACAGGTAAGACTTAATTATCATCATGGCTACGTAAAGTGAAGTCGTTTTCTTGCTATTTCCTGGTTGCTAGTTCAGTGAGTTGTGGTCGTACAGTGATGAGACTTATACCAATGGAATCTGTGGAATCTCAGCTTTCATGTGATATGTAGTTTGTGCAGATAACATGCCGTAGAAAAGATCGATTTTACCAGAACTTTATGGGCTAAAGTAGCTGTTAGCCCATTTAGCCCCGTTAGCACGTTTCACTAAGTGTTGATTTAGACTCTTGGGCCCTTTCTCATTTCTCGAACTCCCCTCCTCGACTCCTATCCTCGACTCCTATCCTCGAGACTTAGTTCCGCCCACAGGAGATGCGCGCGGAGGAGCCGAGGAGGGGAGCCGAGGAGAGAGGAGGGGATCAGCAGGCGGTTAGAGAAATGAGAACTCCTCTCCTCTGAGCGGTCATTTTAAAGAGACACAGGAGGCACAGCAGCCCTCTGTCTGATGGACAGATGTGTTCATGACGACTTATATATTTACTTTGATTCATTCTCAGTGCGGTATAATGAGACAACAGGCTACAGATGCGGACACACACATACACACACAAACACACATAAATATATACAATTTCAGAATCAAACAGAGCACTCTCATAATAACGTAACACTATCAGAGACTGGATATATCCCCCCCTCTCTGGTCGCTACAATGAGGAAAATAAATTACGGGCCAAAAGTTTTATTTACAAGTATTAAAAGTAAGCAGAGGACACCAAACCAACTGAGACCTGTCTGTCCGCTGCATCTACACACACACTGTACCACACACACCTACACACTGTACCACACGCACCTACACCACACATACCTACACCACACACACCTACACACTGTACCACACGCACCTACACCACACACATGCACATACAGTTCCTAAAACAGGCTACAGCCGTTGTGTATTTTATTATGTGAAGCACTAAATGGTTTTAGAAAAATATCGACTCTTTGTTTGTAGTTATCTACTAAACTAAAGCAAATACAGAGAGTAGGCCTGTTATACTGAGTGATATAGAGTATAGACACTGCTCTGCTTTCTGCACGGACCTCACAGCTGTTCTCACTGTAAACATCGCGTCGCGATGAAAGCAGTTAATAAAATAATATCCAGGGGATGCATGCAGAGCTGTCATTGGCTGAGATAAGTCTGGCCATGCGTCACATCTCTGTTCCCGGAAATGCATCCACGAAGGAGCCGTGGAGGAACCATCAGTGTCTCCTCGGTTAGAGCTCCTCCAGAGAGCCTCCTCGGCGCTCGATCCTCGTTCCTCGAAGTGCATTAAGAGAAATGAGATGTCCTTCAACATGGCACGCTAAAATTCATTTCCGGGTCACTACCGGAGGACCGAGGAGTCGAGGAGGGGGATTTGATGAAATGAGAAAGGGCCTTGGTGTTTAAAATGCAGGGCCAACCCTCCCTACAGGCAGATCACCCAGACTGTGTGGGGCCTCACCTTGCGGAGGGAGTCTCACCTTGCGGAGGGAGTCTCACTTTGCGGAGGGAGTCTCACCTTGCGGAGGGAGTCTCACCTTGCAGAGGGAGTCTCACCTTGCGGAGGGAGTCTCATCTTGCGGAGGGAGCCTCATCTTGCGGAGGGAGCCTCAACTGAGGCTCCACTAGCACCCACCAATAACAATACATACGATTACATTACATGTCACTTATTAGACGCTTTTCACCAAAGCGACTTACATACACAATACTGTGGACAATCCCCACAGGAGACATTTGGGGTGAAGTGACTCGAACTTACTTGGGGTTTGAACCTGTGACCCCCTGATCCAAACACCAACGCACAACCCACACGCCTCCTACGATGCAATCAAAGGCATGAAGACGTATGCAGATGTAGCTAGATTTCTTTACAAACAATAGCACATTGCTCACAGAGCCATGCTTTGCCTATTTCCTCTCTAATGATCACCTGACACCAGAGGTCACGTTAACTGAATATTTTCCGTCTATGACATTTTTTTTTTAACAATGACGGAAAAATCTGAAAGCCATCCGTCATTTTGACAGATTAGAATAAACTCAGAACAGCACCAAAGTTTCCCCGCTGCGGGGTTCCGGTGTTATTATGCCGTGTTATTATGCATGCCGATGATATATGATGGTCATTTGCAACATTATCTTGCACTATTTTCAAAGCTCTCAAGGACACCTTACAGAGGATAATTAAAAACAAGCAACAAAGAAGGCCAAACAGTAATTCGAGACTTAAAAAACAAAGTCTTAACAACAATCAGTTTAGAGGAATTATGATATAGAATACGTTCATTTTAAAAGATGGGGTTTCAGGCAGGATTTGAAGGTTGAGAGAGTAATAATGATATAGTTTCCAAACCTAACTTTGTCGAACAGATCATTGAAATGTCTGTGAGTACAAGCTTTACGCTTAACCCTAACCCTAACCCTAACCCTAACCCTATAGCCCAGAAAATGCAAACAATACTAAACTTAGCTGTAACAGAACAGTGACTCATCTCATTGAACTCAAAAATGTAGTTCCCCAAATACCAACTATTAATAACATGTATATTGTGTGTGAATGATTTAAAACAACATTCATATTTTGTTAAATAGACCATTAGCTCTAAGATAGAACACATTATTAAGTATTACTTTAAATGACTACAGCTTAATTTCTGTGATTTCTCTACATTGATATGTCCTTTAACCAAAAGAGACCCTAAATCATGTTTTTTTTTTTACTACAGCGCTTCTGGCTCAGGTTGAGTACGATGTGGATGTTGACCTGAATTTGACTGATATTGGGGCCGTGGACGCCCTTAGAAGCATCCTGGATGCAGGTGGCTTTTCCCTAGCCTTGGGTCCAACTGTGAACGTCACACACATTAACATCACCACAGGTAAGCATGGTGGTAAAAGCATGGGGGGGAAATGTTGTTAGACAAGACAAAGGGCGTCTGGGTATTAAAGTGTACTGTGTCCTTTTCCCCACATTTGACTATGTGATACATTCAATTAAATCAATTATATTTTCTTTCAAGTGTTTACAGAGTAATGGCTCACTTATTAACTGTGGACAAAGTGCAATGCGAGAATATGCTCTCGTGACCTTCATATCACTAAACCATTATAAACTAGGGCTGAACGATTAATCGATTTTAAATCGAAATCACGATTTTTTTTTTTACATTTTTTTTTTTTTTAACATTATTATTATTTTTTGTATTATATGTCAGTCATCCACACCAATCATAAGTGCTCCACATGTACCAGCCATTGTTAATCAATCAGAAGTAGCCCATGATAGAAGGTGATAGACAGATTGATCCAATCACCTGCCAAGTGCTTTTGAAAGTGCCTGCCCTTTCCAAATGGCTTCCAATGGAGCTTTCCTAGATGGTTTCTGAGTCAGGGTAGTGACGCTCCATCACATGTTTCTATCACAGGGTGAATCTTAAACTGAAGCTTGACTTTAAAGCAACCCAACGGAAGTTTCATGTAAGCTTAGTTCTTTCACTCGTAGCTCGGGCTGCGGGGGTGCTAGAGACGGGAGCACGTTGATACGACCTTCCTAGCCGGAGATATGGCCGCATTCTACAATAAACTTCTGTTGGGTTGCTTAAAAACAAATATCGCAATTCGAATCGCAATCGCAATATTTGTCAGAAAAATCGCAATTAGATTTTTCCCAAAATCGTGCAGCCCTATTATAAACTACTATATAGTCCTTCTCTAAAATTGGGACTTTCCCTTCTCATTGAGGTGAAGCAAGTTTGGAAAGTTCAAGAATGTCCACATACTTTTGAGTGTAAACAAAAAAAATCCACCAGGGCTTCTCAGACAGGGCACTAGAAAGGCGTGTGCACAAGTTAAACAATAATATTCTTTACAATTATTAATCTAATACAAGTTTCATTTTTTAGAATTCCAAGTCTGAAATACATACTGTTTACAGCAGGGGTGGGGAACATTTTTCCTCTCAAGGGCTATTTCAATTTTCTCAACATCCTCTGAGGGCTGTACAAATGATTGACCTCTACTTAAAACAACTACAATCACAGCCCATTCATTTGACCTTTCTTTCATGCTGTGCAAAGAAAAAGCAACCTCTGAATCCAGATATCTGTCCATGACTCGCGCATGCATGCACGTGCACGGTTGTGGCATGACCACCAAAACAGAAAGATATGGACAGAAGATGTGTGCAAATTAGTTCCCTATCCATGTGAACATGATTTAAGTGTGGGGGGGGGGGACCTAACCTGCATGCTCTCCCGGGAAGATTTGTTTTTAAATGTTGAAGTTAAAAGCATCAATCTGGTGCACTTTGAGAGCAACATTAGGAGATCTATGGAGACATCTCTCAACACCCAGATGAAACAGAACTGGAAGCAGATTTACTTTTTCTTTATGGATATTTTACAAATCACTCCCCTTTCAAACTGTATTCTTGTTTATTGATAACAACTTTTTTTACTGTCATATAGTATTTTATACCTGTTTACTTTATTCTCTTATTGTTTTATAACTATAATGATCATATAAAGATGTGCCTTTACCTCACTGGTTGGAGAAAAAGCTTCTTATGCCGCTTTCACACCAGCGCTTTACCCTTTCTAGCTCTGAGCGGGAGCTTTTCTGGTTCAGCTCCGGTTTCCCATTTCTGCTCCCGCTCTGTTCACACCGCCCAGAGCTGCCGCTGCTACATCATGACGTCACCGTTTACGTGCCTGCTTCATAAAATCCAAACCGCGCGGAAATCCCTCACATCGACAACAATGGCCGATTGTATTGAAGCGCTGTTCGCTTTGGTTATCCACTTACGAAACGAAATGGAAGGCAACGAACGACTTTACAAGGGACGACTTTACTTGGAACTTTACAAACATCACATGCCCCTGCCCCCACCTCGACGTAAGAGAGACGTAAGCGACGCCGTCTCTTATCTCTGAAGCTCTTGCCTCTAGACCGAAAAAATGTTGGAGCTGGCAACCTTGAGACCTCAGAAATCGGGAGCATTTGAAAACCACCGCGGGGGTGGGGGGGTGGGGGTGGTAGTGGATCGCCGGAGCTGTATTAGATTAACATTAACATGCTTATTGTAGTGGTAAGTGCACTGCCTTGCGGCCTGTAGCACCATCCTTGATGGAGCATATGTGCGGGCTGGACCTGTATTTTACAGGAAATGAGTGAGCAGAGGGTAGAGTTGTCGATTCTTGTTCTGTTTTATGTGACTATCTGCCTCACCCTCTCAGACTTTCAGTTGCGCACGTTACTAAAGAGACGCGCTACCATGGAAACCAAACAATGGTGTAGCTGTATTAAAGTCCGAGTGGAAACAGTCCTGAGTAAATCTGATTTGGTCAGAAATCGGGAGAATTGCAGGAGAAATATGACCCCGGGAGGAAACCGGGAGAGGGCAATGAAATCGGGAGTGTCCCGCGAAAATCGGGAGGGTTGGCAAGTATGGCTGGAAGTGAACCGGATTCCGGAGCTAAGAGGCGGCGCCTCTGCGGCGCCTCTGCGGTGTGAACAGGAAAAAACGGTACTTTTCAGGCTCCAGCTCCGAGCCGGAGCTGAAAACGCATTGGTGTGAAAGGGGCATTATATTCGTTAGCATAGCTAGCTAACCAGATGCTAATAACAACAAAGTTATTGACTGTATGATCAGTATGACAGATGAACAGATCACCACTGGGCTTTCAGCTAGAGACACAGCCACGCAGAAACTGCCGGCATGTGTACAGCTCCTTATGCAACCCAGTCTCACGGCATTTCGTGTTCACCAACACGATTTTTAATCTATTGATTCGTGTTCACCATCACGATTTGCCCCTTTTTTTCGTGTTGTACAGCACGATTTTAAAAGCAATGTATTTCTACTGGTAACGTGTTTCGTGCCTGCAGGCTGCAGCACGTCTTTTTCTCCGGTCGGGTCGTGGAAGACCGGAAGCTGTGTGGTTCATAAAAACTTGTTCTTACTCAATATCAAGCCACAATTATTGCTTTTATTTTAAATCGTATAATTTCGGACTTTTGTTGCCGTCTGTGAGGAAAATAAATGGGGCTCAGAGCCTCAAATCTGTATACTGAAATCTGTATTTTTAAATATTTCTTTCCTTCTAATTTGTTATTCTTTTCAAAATAACACAGTGTTATTTACTCACCAATAACATACAATTATCCTTGCTTTTATTTATTGGTTTAATTCCATAATCTCGGGCTTTTTTGGTGTCCGTCAGGAACTGAATTTCAAAATAAAAATAACCGGAAACAGACGTAGGCCTATAAGGGACATTTTGAACATCATTGCGATTGTCAACATTTCTGAGTTTAGGATGGCCGAAGACACTACACTACCCATAATCCCCAGCTATCGTTTAGGACTACAGTCCTTACGCAGAGCGTCAAACAGCTGTGTGAAATGGAATGAAACCACGCCAGATTATCCAAAACTGGAATCGAACACCCCCCCAGAACTACACATGCTGGCTATTGTGTTTCGCAAAATGTTCTATGGGACGTCTCTACTGAACGTTTTCGTTTTTCCCACAATTAGAAGTTGCCATTATTAAACACATTGGTGTTATCAAATGTAAAACATATAATTAATAAATGGGTGAAAATCACTTGTGTCCATAATGCGCAGCATTAATATATACCCACATGACAGCTCATTGCTACTTTGTAATTCTACTCCACTACAATTCAGAGGTTAACCTGGTATTTTTACTCCACTGCATTTATTTGAGTTACTTTGCAGATTCTGATTAATTATGTGAAATATATAAACAACCCTTAAATCAGACTTTAGTTACACCTGAGTAAAATTCAGGTAAGGTGATTGTCAAGTGCCAACAATCAGGAGAGATATTTGATAGTTGGTGCTTGAGAAGACTAAACATGTATCTGCAATTGACATGAATGGAAACAAGTAATAAAGTATATTCATTACTCGTTATTCTCTACTAATAGTTCATTAAAGACTGTATATTATGGCTATTTTGCACATCCCTTTCAAGATTTTCAAAGGTTTATTGACATATCATACACAACTACGGTGTAGTTATGCAATGAATGAAAAACTTGGGTCACAGGTTCCTCAACAGTGCATTACAAGACATCTATCAATATGTGTGTACCTCCACCATTAAACTGTCATATTCTGCACATTTCTTATTCTATCTACATACATAAGAGTATAATTAATGTGTATAATATCAGTTAAAATAAGTGCTTCAACATAGTTAACATTGCAGGAAAGCAATATATTAGACGTTAATTACTTTGTCAGGCTAAATATTTAATATTTAATGTTTAAATAAAGGTTAATCCGTTTTTCTGTTTTGCACCTCCTCCTATTAATATCTTTGTACATCCTGCACTAAACTGTTTTATTGTAGAGATCACTTATAGTATCTTCTTGATTTTTTATATTCTATATTTCTACTTTCCCCCTATGAAAGTATGTACTCTTAATATTTTTGTAATCAAATATAACACATAAAAACAATAATTCAATAACGTGCTTTAACCACTAGGAGGTGCACACAAGGTACACACAGCCATAGTAACTTTGTATTATTAGTGTGTATGTACAACATCTGAAGATGTATAGTTTTATGCATGCTTTCACATCATTTTACAGCATATTGCTATACTATTTCAGACTCAGTATTTACATTCTTACATTCAAAGAAAATCAGTAATATCTTTAAAAACTACAGTCCTTTTCTATCAGCTGTGCACCGTTATGGTGTAAATATAACCTATCTATGAATTAGATCAAATGTAAAAGTCAGCCGAATTAGTGTTGATACTGCAAGGAGACGTATTGTGTGAAGAGAAATTGAAGATGTTGTTTAATTGTTGATATATTTATGATCCACGTCAAGTATTCAGTTTCGGCGCCATTTCTTCCAGTTTTTCCAAAGGTCTTCTCATCAGGGCTCTCTAAATAAAGAACTACGGCAGATCTGTAATATGTAATGCATCCGAACCGTGTATTACAATGCCGTTATGTGATGACTTTCAAAGAGAAAAGCAAGAGCACTCGGAATTAAGTATTATTTTATACTTTTAAAATGTTTTCCGGATTTCATATAATATAAACACCAACTCCCAGCATGCATTGCGGCTAACACATCCAATCAGCGAGCTTAAAACCATAGCTGAGGATCTTGGGTAATCGCTCAAAATGCCTACGTCTGTTTCCGGTTATATTTATTTTTAAATTCAGTTCCTGACGGACGCCAAAAAAGCCCGAGATTATGGAATCAAACCAATAAATAAAAGCAAGGATAATTGTGTGTTATTGGTGAGTAAATAACAGTGTGTTATTTTGAAAAGAATAACAAATTAGAAGGAAAAAAAGATTTAAAAAATACAGATTTCAGTATCCTGAGGCTCTGAGCCCCATTTATTTTCCTCACAGACTACATCATAAGTCCGAAATTATACGATTTAAAATAAAAGCAATAACTGTGGCTTGATATTGAGTAAGAACATGTTTTTATGAACCACACAGCTTCCGGTCTTCCACGACCCGACCGTAGAAAAAGACGTGCTGCAGCCTGCAGGCATGAAACACGTTACCAGTAGAAATACATTGCTTTTAAAATCGTGCTGTGCAACACGAAAAAAAGGGGCAAATCGTGATGGTGAACACGAATCAATAGATTAAAAATCGTGTTGGTGAACACGAAATGCCGTGAGACTGGGTTGCCTTATGGGTACTGCAATTTGTGAAGTGCCAGAGATGCTCTCCATCAGAACTGCACCCCTGTCAGACGAGACATATACCACGTGATGACACGTTAGGCTCGTGTTGTGTTCAAGGACCCTGACTTTGGCCAGGAAAAACAGGCACTCGCTTGTTTAATTATTTTGCGGTCTAGATTTCTTTAATTCTTTTCTTTTTTGCCTGTGTTTATAAATTACCTCGAATGCCTTATGAAATGGTCTCACGGGCCTGGTTGACAGTATGTCCAGAGTAAGGAATGTTTGAATAGACCATTACTCCTCAACACAATATCATCTAAAATATGTCCCATTGGACCTAATGCCTATTCGTCCAGCAGCCTGTTACCTAGAAACCAAACACCTGGTCTCAGTCCAAGGAACAGAAGTACATGGCTAATTATTAGGCAGAGTGGTGTCATCAGATTGGGCCTGCGAAGAGTTTTTTATGTTGGCAAGTTTACTTTGGCAAAGGGTGGAGTAGAGCAGGTCATGCCTTTCCCAACAGGAAACATATCATGAAGGTCCATCAGTCTGCATAACAATAATCTATTTGCTTCTGTTTGTTGCGCAGGGAGGGTTTATCTTCGGAGCGAAGGGGCCTTCAAACAATAGGTGGTTGGTTTTTGGGGGTAATGTGCTGTTGGAAATATTGGTCATGGACATCTTTCTGACCATTAAGCTGCTTTCACATGATTCACGTAGAAACGGCTCTGCGCTCACGTGGTGTATTTTTTGGAGAGAGCAGTGCTGCCCGACTAGGCGGAAGCACATCACTCAAATTGTCGCCAAACACGGCGCTCAAAGGTCAAATCATTTAAATTTCGACCTTGTTTAACGCTGACCTTCGCAACCAATCAAATGCCAGCTGTGCTATGCTAGCAGGAATAAATCTGCTCTTTTCTCACCACGTGGTTGGGCGCAGAGCCTTGCAGTGAAAACAGCCAGTATGGTGACCTCCCGTGCTAGCTTATGCCGCTACATACAGCTGTCATCTGATTGGTTGTGAGTCCAAAGGTCAATCAGATGACAAACCAGGTAAAACTCTAAATAATTTCAACCTAGCAACAATTTGGAGCCATGCACAACACAGAAGGCAGTTATTCCGCCTATTCAGGTTGCATCGCTCTCTCCATAGAAACACAATGTCAGTCGTTTTCCCGTGTATCATGAGAATGCAGCGTTCTGGAATGACTGGCCTTCAATACAATAAGCACTACGCTATAAATTAATTAGTCTATGGATGTAAAAAACTGCTGCATATCATTTACGTGGTTGGCTGTGGCTCAGGATGTAAAGTTGGTCGTCAACTAATCCGAAGATCAATGGTCCTGCTCCTTCTGTCTGCATTGAAGTGTCATTGGGCAAAGAAACCATAGCAAAGTATCGCCCAAGGCACAGCAACATGTGGAAATAAGCATTAGATAGATCCTCATGAGTCCAGTTTGTCAACTTGTTAACCCTGCTATCAGTTTATAAATGTGTGTGAATGGATACATCTTGACATGTAAGGCAGAGGAACGTTGAGTAGTGGTAAGACTATAACTGATTATAATGTCTGTTTAATTGTTTTTCTTTTTAATGTAGTTTGTTACCCAAATGGTACACACTTCCAGTGCAGATGTGAGGAACAGTATGTGTGGTCATTAAGCAACTGTGATACATACGGAGCCTGTGATGACATCATTGACAACACGTGTGGGTGTATCAACAATATTCCTACCACTGGACAGTACTGCGTGCCACAGACAGGTGATACACTTTTACATTTAAAGTAACATCACACATATGGATATAATATTTACTGGTATTTTTTTCGGCACTGTAATACATTTGGTTATTTAAAAAATGTATTTGTGTCCTTTCAATTCTCTCTCACTCAAGGTGACCTCGTATTTAATAGGCCTACTATAGGATTACAAACATGAGCAAATTTAAATGAGCAAACAGAAAATATCAAACAATATGACAAGATGAAAAGAATGAGGATGAGAGAAATATGAATACCTATTCATGACCATAATTGCATTTCACCATTTTTCCCAGATGTCATGACATGACCGAGATTTTGAATAAATTACTTACAAATAATTGTCTCTAATTCGACTCACTTTTTCTACAGTACCTTTAGTATTTTATGAATACAAGATTATTATCGAGGTGAATACCAGCGATGAGGAACAGCTGAGAAACGTCCTGAACAGTGTAACTTTTCCTGTCCAGATCAGCTCCTCAGTTAACATATTAGATGCCAATATCACCACAGGTAAGAACAAATGCATTATATCCTTTTTTAATATCTATTTCCAACTTCTGCCTTTTTCACAAGAGAAAATATGTTATTCTCTTTAAAGTTTGCAGCCAAGATAACACTGGGTTTCAGTGCCACTGTGAAAATGACTATCTTTGGCCGTGTGATAAGTGTGACACCTATGGTGGGAAATGTGTCAACACATGTGGATGCCATTGAAGTGTCATTGGGCAAAGAAACCATAGCAAAGTATCGCCCAAGGCACAGCAACATGTGGAAATAAGCATTAGATAGATCCTCATGAGTCCAGGTTGTCAACTTGTTAACCCTGCTATCAGTTTATAAATGTGTGTGAATGGATACATCTTCTTGACATGTAAGGCAGAGGAATGTTGAGTAGTGGTAAGACTATAACTGATTATAATGTCTGTTTAATTGTTTTTCTTTTTAATGTAGTTTGTTACCCAAATGGTACACACTTCCAGTGCAGATGTGAGGAACAGTATGTGTGGTCATTAAGCAACTGTGATACATACGGAGCCTGTGATGACATCATTGACAACACGTGTGGGTGTATCAACAATATTCCTACCACTGGACAGTACTGCGTGCCACAGACAGGTGATACACTTTTACATTTAAAGTAACATCACACATATGGATATAATATTTACTGGTATTTTTTTCGGCACTGTAATCTCTATTTGGATATTTAAAAAATGTATTTGTGTCCTTTCAATTCTCTCTCACTCAAGGTGACCTCATATTTAATAGGCCTACTATAGGATTACAAACATGAGCAAATTTAAATGAGCAAACAGAAAATATCAAACAATATGACAAGATGAAAAGAATGAGGATGAGAGAAATATGAATACCTATTCATGACCATAATTGCATTTCACCATTTTTCCCAGATGTCATGACATGACCGAGCATTTGAATAAATTACTTACAAATTATTGTCTCTAATTCGACTCTCTTTTTCTACAGTACCTTTAGTATTTTATGAATACCAGATTATTATCGAGGTGAATACCAGCGATGAGGAACAGCTGAGAAACGTCCTGAACAGTTTAACTTTTCCTGTCCAGATCAGCTCCTCAGTTAACATATTAGATGCCAATATCACCACAGGTAAGAACAAATGCATTATATCCTTTTTTAATATCTATTTCCAACTTCTGCCTTTTTCACAAGAGAAAATATGTTATTCTCTTTAAAGTTTGCAGCCAAGATAACACTGGGTTTCAGTGCCACTGTGAAAATGACTATCTTTGGCCGTGTGATAAGTGTGACACCTATGGTGGGAAATGTGTCAACACATGTGGATGCATCAATGCCATTCCTCCTGATGGACAATACTGCCAGCCTGCTGATCAAAACAGTAAGTTGGTTTGCAGGTTTGTTTACTTTTAGGATCGTATTTCTATTTTCTGCCTCTACTGTAACATGTCTCCATGCTTTAATGTAGAAAAGCTCTTTATTTACCTCATACTGCCTGTGCTGCAGCACCTCTTTTCACCCTCTGTCTGAAACCAGAGCCCAGTATGCTCTGATTGGTTAGCTTGCCGTTTTTGGGATTGGTCAGGCGCTTGGAGATGTGGTTGAAATGTCCCGCCCCTTAGCCTTTTACGGACAATGTAAGAACGCTAGCCTATAGAAGCACAAGTGTTACTGAAGCAAACAAAGGAGTCAAATGGAGACGTTTCAGGCGGGGGGTCAAAGTGACACAGACACATTGGATTAACCTTCAGCAGAGTTTTTATCGTTTTAATGCCATTGAACACGACTTTTGATCAGAGACAGCAAAAGGCAAGACATATTTCCTGTGTTTCCTCCGTAAAGCTACGTTGTGTGATGTCTGGTTTTGCTTCCCGTGCCGTGTTTTGATCGCTCAGTGATGATACTCATATTTCTCGAATCTGTGAAATCTCAGCTTGCTAATCGATATCTTGTTTGTGCAGATCCGATAAGTAATAAGGGTATTTTACCGTGAGTTCTGTGCTAAGTGTGTTAGCATGTTTTCGCTCAGGGCTCATTTAGACGCTTCTTGTGAGACTTTCGGTAAAAATGTTCATATCGTCAGTTAGCTGAGTTTCTTCCTGTTAAGTGGGTATGACACATTAATAGGATTTTAAATGTTAAGAAGCCCTCAGACGCTGTTTCTTGCAGATGTTGTGTTTTTGCCCCCGTGGGCGGATCCGTGGGGCTAAACAGGATAACACACTAAAGGAAAGGGGAAACCACAAAACACAATAGTGAGATGTAAAAATGTAAGATGACTCTTTTAAATATAATATTCAGAAATATATAGAACGTTTTGTTCAGACTAGCGATGTCACGACATATAAGTAAGTATGTATATCATGTTAATAAACCACATTATAATATGATGTAAATAATTCAGCGTTCTTTATTTTTATTGCGAAAGTTGTGACAGCCGTAATTCAAATTTTTAAAATGTGCGTGTGCCAATATACAGTAGTAACTATCTTATTAGCCTCACCCTTTATAGTTGTTTCTACTCAGCAGCAACTCCACTTTCTCTCCCATGTGACAGATTTAACAGCTTGTCCTCAGTGCAGATGTGAGGATCAGCATCGTTGGTCATGTGACCAGTGTTTACAGTATACATCCTGTAACAACATCACTGCGATTAAAGTCACTATTCTTATATTACAGTTTTTTCTCAAAACAAAAACAAATTCAGTTTTGGTCAGATCTAAAAAAGAAATTATATATGGCCTTGTCATTCTTATGTGGTCCTGGTCCTCTTCCATACAAATATAAGGTGACTCAAGTCTTTTCAATTGTTATATCCAGAACATGAAGTGAGTGATATTCAAACTTTCTGGTTACTTAATAAATACAAATGATAATGTCATGTAAGCAATCCATCATTTTTCTTTTTCACTTTGGTTATGGGAACAGACTTTTCTTTATCTTTCTTGTACATCCATTTTTATTAGCAGTAAAGCAGATACAAAGCACAATAATCAAATGTAAAGATAGATTCCACTAAAGCGCAATATTGTTATATTTCTTTTTTTAAATGTCTATAGGTATCATGATATTATTATCACTAATTCATTTGGTCACATTTATCGAACAGTATAACATATTTTCATATTCTGATAGCCCTTTTTCAAGCTATTAAAATATGCATCATACAACAAAAAGAAGCAATTATCTAAGAACTTCTTTTACATTTTACATTACATCGTTGGTCATGTGACCAGTGTTTACAGTATACACCCTGTTACAACATATCTGGTCCCACATGTGGATGCATCAATGCCATTCCTCCTGATGGACAATACTGCCAGCCTTCTGGTCAAAACAGTAAGTTGGTCCTCAGTAATCACTGCATTCTGGCCAGCATTTGATGTGCCTTATAGTCAACATCTTTATCCTTAATTGCATGACAATCCATGTGTCTCACTATGTTATTGCTTGCTTTTGGGTTGTCGAAAGACAGGAGCTGGCCTGAGTCAGAAGGACAACTTTGGAAACACTGCCATATGTTGTAGAGAATCTATAATTGTATTTCATTGTTTTTAACTCAAATGTAAGTAAAAAGGATTAGGGCCACTTATGATGACCAAAAGTGATTTTTTGTTGTTGTGTGCCGGTGGTCCCAATTATGATATACAACTTTTGTTCTCAAACTAAAACGAAAAGCACCTTTGGGTCACATCAATCGTACAGTATGGGGAATTTCAAAAATTCTGATAGCTGTAGTTCTTAAAATATGCATCTTATCATATGCAGAAGCAATTAACTAAGAGCTCCTCTCTCTTTTACTTCTTACAGACTTTACCCTTTGTCCTCTTACAACAACTCCATCACCAACAACTCTTCCTTCAACAACTCCAACACCAACAACTCTTCCTTCAACAACTCCATCACCAACAAGTAAGACTTAAAAGACAGTATTTCATTTATTCATTTTGATCAGTTTGGATATTGTATCTTTAAGTTACAACATCTTCTTGTTGAATATCCATTGTCTAAAAATGGCGCTGTGGTAATGGAATTCCATGTTATAGTAATAGTATGTAATCCCCAATTAAATAGGAATTATCTGCTGAGTGCAATGATGCTTTCCTCAACAGTCTACGGCAAACGGTGTAAGGTTTCAGTGCTAGTATCCTGTAGGGCTGTCCCGAATACCATTTTTCGGGCTCCGGATATTCGGTAGTAATCAGCAGCGAATATTCGGTGCTGAGAGATTTTTTTTTTTTTTAATAAACATTTTTTTTCCAAAAAGGTTTCATAACACGCTCCGAATCCGAGACACCTGAAAACACGCTGTTAAGCAGAAGCGCAGAAAGAGCATAGGCCTACTATTACGATTTATATTTATGTATTGTCTCAGTACTCCCATACATTAAAACTAAATGTGTCCTCTGCATTTAACCCAGCCGCAGTGCAGTGCCCGGGGACCAAATCTGGACCCAAATTCCGTCTATAACACATATTTCTGTTATAACAATAATACTTTTAATAACATAGCCCTAACAGTGTAACACTTGTTACCGATACAGTAAACTGTATTTAAATAAATGAGGAACGAAAAATAAATGAACGAACTGTAGGCTATGCCAATAATTGCCTTAGCCCCAGATGTTCCCACATTGCTCCTATTATTTTCACTATTCAGATAAAATTGAAAAACTAATATAAAAAAACAATTCGGTTGCTTGCTTGCCTGATAAACTCTATGTGAAGGAGATGTGTTGCACTGCGTGAGGCAAATGGTGGTCACACCAGATACTGCCTAGTTTTCGGACCCCCCCAATAAAGCAAAACTGCACGTTTCAGAGTGGCCTTTTATTGTGGCCAGCCTAAGGCACACCTGTGCAATAATCATGCTGTCTAATCAGCATCTTGATATGCCACGCCTGTGAGGTGGGATGGATTATCTCGGCAAAGGAGGAGTGCTCACTATCACAGATTCTTTCAGATTTGTGAACAATATTTGAGAGAAATGGTTATTTTGTGTTTATAGAAAATGTTTTAGATCTTTGAGTTCATCTCATGAAAAATGGGAGCAAAAACAAAAGTGTTGCGTTTATATTTTTGTTCAGTGTAGTTGTCTTGTCAGATTCATTCTTCAGCTTAAAGGTGGGGTAGGTAAGTTTGAGAAACCGGCTCGTGATACACTTTTTGTTATATTCCATGGAATGCTCTTAACATCCCGATAGCAATGAATATCTGAAGTGCTTTGACAAAAAATCCATAAAAAAATGTCATCTGTGGAACCCGTGATACTGTAAACAGTACAACCAATCCGTTTAGCCAGATTGCCGCCCTGTCTGTCAGCCTTCCATCTCGTGCACGCACAAATGTATCTCGTGCTCTCATTGGGCGTGCCCTCATTGGGCGTGCCGTCATTGGGCGTGCATTGCAGCAGTACTTCATTGACTCACCAGCAACAGGCGGCCACTTTCACCAGTCTGCTGACGTCATGTGCGCGTTCGTTTGTGTTGGAGGAGGTGCTCTGTAAGGAAGTCTGAAGGAAGGGGCGGATTCTTTTCAGCTGTGTACATTCAAATTTGAGTGCACTCGAGCCGGTTTCTGAAACTTACCTACCCCACCTTTAACAACAAATGATTGTAAAATAGTTTTCTTAGTCTCAACAATCTCTCCTAATGGGAGATCTCAACGTACACGTTGCATTTATATTTTTTCAGATCCAAAAAAAGTGTTAAAATGTTTAACAAGTTTAATCAGAATATTTGGAATCCTGAGTCATCAGAATAACATAAAATTGAATTGATTAATTGACCCAACATCTATTGACAACACACATCTTAACACTGCAACACCTCACCTAATCCAGGAATATTTCCAATGATCTTCTTGCTTATAACAATGTAGTCACACCATGGTATATTGTATTTGAGATACACATACTTTTGGTGCAGTTTAAATGTCTTAAAGCAAGTGATGAGGGCTATAATAACTCGAATCATGTCAACAGTAACACACTTCTATAAAATAGTCTTTCAAACGCCAACATCTCTTTCAACCACCATCATTACCTGTATTTAGCAATAAGCGTTTTGATAACTCGTCGCTGGTTGTTATTTGTAGAACATTTTCTGTAATTCACTTTCACGTAAGGTATTTCCCTCTACAGATGATCTTATTTTATTTAAGTTAAAAATAACAAAGCAACCAAAATAACAATGCAACCAAAATAACAAAGCAGACGAAATGAAAGAAACCAAATATGTTTACAATACTCATAACTCAACCAACAACTATTGTTACCACCAGGTTTACGTGATGGGGAAACAGCTCAGTAATTACATTGGGATGGGAGTAATGGACATATGTTTTATACACATGTTTTTTCCATTATTACCCTTTGTTAACTAGAATGACTTCAAATTATACTGTAATATATTCTGCTGCAACACTGACAACAATTGCGAAAATTACATATTATAATTATGGAGTGATTGTTACAATTGTGGTTGAAAGGGGTTGTTAATGTTCTTGCCAAACCTTGCAATTCTCATTTAAAGATACAGCTTCTAGAAGGACTACTAGTGTGACCAGCCACAATACCACCCTTAACTCCACATCAGACGTTACCTCGACTCCAGCTCCAACCAAAGCACTCACAAGCGCTGCTGCTACCAAGGCTACACCTGCAGTAACAACGACGACGACTGCTCCTGGGAAAGGTCTTTTTTATTGACAGAAATGTAGTTATCAGGCTCTATGTAGCTCATTGCTTTATAACATCTCCATTACCTTTTTTTGGTAAATACATATAGATTTGTATCTTTTCCCCTTGGTCACCAAGACTTGAAATAAACTATTTTCTGATGTCAACAGTCTTGTAAACTACTTTTCACTGTGGGTTTTGAATATATTTCTGAATGATAACATTCATGTGACAACCCTGCAGCCTACATATGCTGATAGGTAAGCTTGTCTTAAATTATGATATTACTTTAATATGCAGCACAGGGTTCATTTTTTAAAAGGCTTTGACCTCAGGGTGTAAATGGACGTATATGTCATTCATTCAAAAATTAATTGATGAATTATAAATTGCAGTTCTGCTTGAATATAGGTCAGGCTATTTAATTGCTACCTTCCACATGACATCTCAACACTGTTTCTGAAAAGGATATTTGCATTGTATAGAGACATGGTTTTATACCCTTGATCTGCAAGTCATGCAAACCAAATAAAAAAATTATTCACAATTTTTCCTCTCTTCTCGTGTCTAGCTAGTATATTCTTTAAATCACAACAAACTGAATTGTTTGATCTTGTTTTTATTCTCTTTTCAAATAAACAGGGTTCAATTTGGAAATGACAGTGCAATTAAACGAGACGTTCACAGAAGCATTGAAAGATCCAACAAGTGCTGAATACAACAATCTTAAAGACAACATGGAAGCAGTGGTAAGTGCATTGATAAATACCATATCAAATTGTAACTTGTATTTTCAGTTGAATTGGTAATGTTATGAACCGTATCTCTCCCACAGTTAAACACGGAGTATGGAGGAATCACAGGGTTTATTGGTGTTTCTGTGACAGGATTCAGGTATGGTAATTCTGGCATTTAAGACATATGGAGGCAGGACATCCATACACATTTGACACCACCATTTTGTTTTGTGTTTGTTCTTACAGAGAAGGAAGCATATTTACAGAATTTGTTGTTGAGACTACAGAGGTTAAAACTGCAGAATTGGCTGAAGCAAATAAAGCATTTTCAAAAGCAGTAACCTCTACTATTGCCCCTGTCATTGGCTCTGTCACTGCATTGTACAACAGTAAGTCCAACATAGCTAGTAGGTAATTACATTTGGATTAACTTGTATAAACACAAAACTGAAGTGTTCTTCTTTCTCCAAAGGTGAAGATGAATTAAGGATTAACGCCACAATTTATAATGGAAATCGCATGAGACTGGTGTGCGAACCCAGCATTAATGTGGGACAAATAAGTAGTGTCGAGTGGACATTTCGTGAAAGGGTAATTGAGGGGACTGGAAGGAGAAAAATAACAAATTCTAACACAACGTCTGTTCTAACAATAGAGAAGGCCGATGTTGTGCTGGATACTGGTAAGCAAAAACAAGTAAAAACAAAAAAAAACTTTTTTAATTGATGCTAATAGACAGATTAATTTGCTGCTTGGACTGGAATGTTCACTATTTAATATACTAATGGTATCATTCTTTTAACTTTTTTTACAGCATACCAATGTAATCATTGTTTTTATTATCTTAATCACAGGAATTTACCAATGCACTCTGATGGGCGACGTATTGCAGTTCAGACAAGAAAGGGACGTGACTGGAGATGATATCCAAGAAGCTCCCATCATAGTATCAAAGTCTCACATACCTGTTAGATGTCTGGGGACGGAGGGACAAACAGTACCACTTAAGTGTTGTGTGCAGTCCCGTTTTAAGGTGAAGTGGTTTGAAGACTCACTTACTCTTGGTAAGTTTACAATGTTTCAGAAAACTTCTCAATCCGACCATACAGAAAACACACATCCAATAGCAGTTTATTTTATTAACAACACTGTTAAATGTTCGCAGATGCTGTTGTTACTGAAAATGGAACCTCATTCTGTCTCACATATGAATACCCACTAGTAGCCTGCGGTGAACCAACGTCACCAACATTTACTTGTAAGGTCGTTGATTTAGATTATAGACGGGTAACAACATTGAGCATTTCCGAAGAATGTAAGTGCAATGTTTCAAAAGTGACAATGCTTTTCCTTTGCAGTCTTTTTCTCCAATATTTTGTGTAATACTAATTGATTATTATTTATCTCCTAAGCTTTTACATGTGAAGACGATGAGTATGGGGATGGAAGAGAAGGTGAACAATCTAGTACAGAATGTCCTCCAGGTCAAGTGGGGGAAAAGATGGCGAAGTGTGAAAATGGAAAGTGGATATTGGTAGAGGACACTTGCGTTATCAGAGTAATCAAGGACTTTCTTGTTTCTTCAGGGGTAAGTGATCAGCTGGGGATAACAATTCATCCCCATTTTAAATCTATAAAACACACAGTATACCATAAAGTTATTCAAAAAACTCTCCTATGTTCACTAGTTCTACGTAACCAGACATTCCATGTTGTGCAACAATTGAATCTAGGAACTATTTTCTTTCTAACAAACTACACCTGTCAACTCTGAGACACCATCTGTTCAACAAAAGCATGAAGAAAATCTAAACGTCACGTTTCTTATAAATCAACTCAACAGCAGAAATCATTACCACACTCTAAAAAAAAATGCCTTGGCTCAACAAAGAAAATCAACGCAACAGTTTGCATCGATGTTTATTGAGTTAAGACAACTTCTAATGAAATTGTCTTAAAGCAACAAAGTTATTTGAGTTAGGGGAGAAGGCTTTTCCTCTACAATCAGAGGTGTTTTTAATTACCACTTACAATTGGTAGCATAAACACAAGTTTTGAAGTTGATTACTCCAAAAATGAAGTTGTTCCAACTAGTTTTACCGCATGACTTAAAAGGAATTTTAAGTTGTATGTACTTAATTACCATCATTGTGAACACACTTTATTAAGTTGACAACCATTTATAAATTAAGTTGCTCCAAATATTTTGTATTCAATAGTTTTTTTTCTTAGCTTTTTCATGTTTTTGCCTTTAAAGAAAGAAATTAATTGATTCCACAACAACAATATCAGGCAATTCACTTTTTATTTTGAGCTGCAGTTGTTTATTTCAACACATGATGTTTCAATCAGGAGAGAATTCATTTAGTTTGAACATTTATTGACACATGCCATATGATAAGGTGCATGAACACCTGAAATCACAGCTGACTGCAGGAGAGAGGAGAACCATTGTATAGTTTGGCTGCAGCAAGTTGATTGGCTGCTGGAAAATGAGGTGAAATGTAATAGGTTAAAGAGAACGTCTGTGATGAGCTGGTTATATGCAGCTGCGGAGTGAATGTATGCACACTCATACTGAAAGAACTTGCGCTGAGCTTCATTTAAATCTTGAAAAAAAAGATAAATAACACAAATTGAAATTGCCCCACAAATAATAAATAAACGCATTAGCCATATTACCATCGGACATGGGGACACAGCTAATACATGCTGCCATCACAACGAAGTTATAGGCCTTTGCATATTTAAAACCAGTGCCAAATATGTCAAATCTGTAAAGTTTTTGTAAAGCTACAGAAACAAACTCTCAATGGCCACCAACCTGCAGATCATACACATCCATTTTACAAAAGATGTAACGAAGATGTTTGCACTGCCGACAGTCGTTATTTCAAACAGTATGAACACATTTAACGCAGAATGCTTGCTCATTCATTTGTTTCCCTCGACCACGATGGTTGCCATCGTATAATCAGATCCTGGGTGGACCGGTCACTGATGAAGGCGATATTCATGTCCTTTTGAAGCACATTAAATAATAGGTTAGCGCATCAGAGATAATGAATTAGGTAACTGCATACTGTTTAAACTGTCACTCTTAGCTAATTCAGAGCCATTATTACCAGCTGCTAAAGGCAGTGCCTTACGCTGGTATTGTTTTCACCTATTGAGTCTGCATGTGTGTGTCGTAGGGGTGTAACGGTTCACAGAAGTCACGGTTTGGTTCTTACCTCGGTTTGGGGGTCACGGTTCGGTACGGTTCGGTACAACAAGAAAAAGCAAAAAAAAGTCCCAAATGCATAATTCCAGGTTTGTTGTTATTTATTTTTGAACAGTAGTGCAAGTTTCAGTTTAAAAATAAGGAACTCTGACATTTTGAATAATTAACTGTATTAAACAGTTAAAAACAAACCACAAACAGTACCACACACACTCAGATGGCCATAGTATCTATAATGGCTGATGTCAAACAAAAAGGTTTCATCAAGCTGTAAAACTAAAAAGAATGTCTTACATCATAAATAATAAGAATAATAAGTGTTTCCAGAGCGCAAAGTCATTGAAAAACATATGCCAAAAGCTTCCGTTATTTATTTTGGTTTCACGGCTCTCATGTCTCTTGGCTTCTTAAAAACAGCGGGGATCAGCTGTTGAACTGCTGTTGTCTTTTGCCGGGCTCCGGTGATTGGCAAATCTGGGTGATGCTGATTCTGATATGATTTAGCATGTTTTGGCGTGTGTTCCCATTAGCATACCGCACCGCTATCGAACAACGCCGACACACCGTCCTCGTCGGATCCACCACTCGCACACTTCATCGTTATTGTAGTCCACAGGGAACCCGAAATGTTCCCACACAGCTGATTTAAAAGAAGCAGGTGGGTTCTAGCTCCTGTGTGTTATCTGAAATCGCCATACTAACTTTTCTTCTTCTTGTATTTAGTTCGTTTTGTTGTTGTGTTTCTTCTTGTTCTTCATTTGTTGTTTAAGGGCGGCTGGCAAACAGCTTTTAGGCGCAATACCGCCCCTGTATTATAAATAGTGTAGTGGATACTGCCCTGAAGGACAGACATTTTTCCCACTCGTAAAAAAAAGGCGTATTCGTCGTGTGACTGCATGTGCCGAACCGTGACGTCCGAACCGTAACGGTACGGGACGAATACGGATACCGTTACACCCCTGTCGTCATGGCAATGTGGTCCTGAAGACACACAGAGGTGGTTTTGAGTACTTTGCCTAGTGTTTAAATGCATGTGGACAGATTTTGTCAATCACAACCGTGCAAGTTTTAGTGTATCTTCTTATCTTTTTAGCAGGTTCCATACAATATGTGAACTGGAGCAGAAGAGCAGAAGCCACTTTTCAAATGTTACACAATCCTTTTCCCATGCCATTGCTGTCAACACCTATCCATGCTGAACGTTGCTAAGATATTATTGATTGGGGTGTGGCCAAAAGTGCAATATTCTTCAAAATGTAACTGACAGAGAGCAGTGCTTTTGTCCTGTGCCCGTGGATTTTATTTTATTTCAAGATTTTTAATTACATCCCTAAACTACTTGAAAAGGTCCTCTTCCTTTTCTCCAAGGTACACGACAAGGCAGCGGATGGCTATGGTTCTCTGCGTACTTCAATTGCATTGTGCTATTTTTGAAAAAGGAAAAAAAGAGAAATGACCTAAATGAATATATTCTGAATGGGTGACTGCCAACAACTTGCATTTCAATGACAACTCTAAATAACGATCCTACATCAAGAAGCATCCTTGATCTGCTTCACGAGATTCATTTTGAATAAAAAGCCATATCACAATAGTAACCAAAGTGTTTGTACTCTCACAGTAGCCTCTACTACTTTGTATCCTCTCACAGAACTATTCACAGTTCAAAGGCTGCTAATTTTGGTCAAACAGCAATTTGCCTATACAGTGCAACTACAAGGCTATCTACTGTATTTGAATGACAAAAGATGCCACTCACCTTAAAATGTCCTTTGTATATTTATATTTGTCTTAACTGTGGGAACTTGTCCAGGCATGTTAAGTGGGAGTGGACTTGAAATCCTTAACTCAAGGTGTAGAACAATTAAGTTATCAAGCCAATTGCATTACTTACTACAACTTGAATTTAGTTTTAAGTCAATTAACGCAGAAATCAGAGTTCAAATTACACACAATATTAAGTTTTTTTTTTTTTTAGTTTAGTTTAATTCAATGTATTGAACATGTCAGAAACAAAAAAATATAACAATAATATATATATATATATATTCTCTTTTTTTCACTCAGATTAATAATTATAACAAAGTACCAAACAAAAAAATAATAACAAACCAAAAAAAAAAAAAAAAAAAATGTTCAGATAGTCTCTGTTTATGTTCAACAGGGGCAAGAAGAAGCTTAAAAAAACTTTTCTGGTCCTACCCCCTCTAACATATATTTTTCTTATAAAACATTAGGTCATCGTCATCAGCGACATGTTTGTCATGTTAATCTTTTTTTTTTTTACAAAACAATCAGAAAGAAATTAAGTTGATGTAATTACCAACATTATTACGTCAACACAACTTATAAACTAATGTTTGCAACTTCAAATGTTTATCTAAATCAATGAACTCACATTTTTATCTTGTAACCATGCATTTAATTAAGTGGAGGTGAAAGGTCGCCTGAATTCGTTTTTAGAGTGCAGTTGCTCAAAATAATCCACTGACATTGTGAGAAGTTTCATTTAGTATGTATTTTATTTCAACTGAAGTACATTTGGGTGAGAAAGTGAGAAAAAATGTACTAAGCTAATTTGTTATAATATTTTGTATTGTTGTAAAAGACCCACGTTTTCGACCAACATCAGCACATTCCATCACGGCTTCTGCTGTCCAGTAACTTATTGTAACTAACTGACCACTGCTTTTATATAAAGTGTGGCTGTGCAGCAACACTTCTTTAATCTTTAAAGGAGCCCTATTATGCTTTTTGAGGGTTTCCCTTTCCTTTAATGTGTTATCTAGTTTTGGTGCATGTAAATGGTCTGCAAAGGCTAAATCCTAATGTTATCTTCAGTTCTCTCCAATATACTCCAAGTATATTCTACTCAAATAAAAGTATAAGTACAAAGTAGCATCAAATGTAAAGAATAGTATCTCAAAATGGTAATTAAGTACAGTAATTCGTACTTGAGTATGTACTTAGTAACTTTACACCACTGCATATCAGCTGTAACTGTTTAAAAGTAATACGCCTCCCCTCTAGTATATCATACATTTCAGGATTCACATAAATATCAATACTTTTTCAACAAAGATGGACAAACTTGTCAAAACTGTGGTGGCTCAGATTAAGTAGACTAAAGATTCAAAGATTCAAAGGCTTTATTGTTATGTGCAAAGTAGCTACAGTGTAGTTTTGGCAATGAACATCTTAAGTGCCAGGCTACTCCAACTATGCATAATAAATATATAAAATACAAAAATCGATAAAATATTTTTAAAACTATATTTTTGTTATTACAATGTTTCAAAACAAACAACATTAAAGTTAATATAGGATAGGTCTCCAAATGGTAGTACCCTGTTTCAAAGCACACGGCCATCCCTCACATAATCACATTCTTTTAGCCTCTTCTGTACTTTTGTGGCTTAAAATGTGCAGCTGTTGCCAGAAAAGAAACATCTCTGTATTTGTCATGGTTTACAATCTCTCATTATATAAATGTATGTGTTTTTAATATTTCCTTTAGGAGTTGCAGGTGGACGATGTCCCAGATTTTGTGAGGAATCTGAGTAAAGAGGTCAAAGAGATAAAGAACAATGTAACAAAGTCACCTAATACCATATCAACTATCGTGGAAATCCTGGGCAACATTGCAGATGTTACTCTGGAAGTCAATCAACGTGTCATAGAGGTAGGTTAAACCGTCGCATCAGCATTATCTTAGTTTAGATATGTCTTTTGTTCCAGAATATCAATCTTTTATAACACATGTATACAATAAATACATTTATTTATACATTTATACAGAAAACACAAACACACCAACTTTCGTTCGCACTTTTGTCCTGAACTTGAGCCCCCTCTTTTAAATAGCTATAGCTAAAATATTGTCAGCAAACTTTGAAGGCCTTTTAAAAAATCTTGATATTTCGTTGAATATTTGCAAAACTAAAACAATAAGTATATATTCGGAAAGCTAAGAATCTCCTCTTTCCAGTTATGTACATAACTCAAAATGTGTATCGGAGTCGATGTGACTGATTTTTATAGAGCAGTTCACGTATATTTTTTTGATGCGGATGTAACCTCACAATGAAATCTGTCTTCATCTGCAGGATGTCCTTCAAACAGTTGATGTCATTATTGGTGAGGATTCAAGAGAGTCCTGGACAGCTCTGAATGCAAACGAAAGCAACAACGCAAGCTCTGATTTACTGGGTTCGATGGAACTCCTCTCTGATAAAATAGTTGGGACATTTACCTTTGAGACTGATGCAATCCTCTTCGACAGAAGCACTTTTGACAACTCGTTCTATGCAAATCTGAACAACAGCGTTGTCCTGGACATTCCTAACACCGGCTTTCGCAACGTCTCTATCACCACTATTACTTTCTTCACCCTAAATATTGTTATGCCAGTACGGAGCTCCAGCTTTAACACCAGCCTCTTCAACACCAATAACACTGACCCCGTTAATGCCATCAACGCAGCTGTGGTGCTGATAAAAGTAAATGAAACGATTCGGAACGTTACTTTAAGCTACACCAAGTTAAACACGACTCCGACGCAAGATCCTCAGTGTGTCTTCTGGAACTTTAAACTGTTTGACTACAGGGGTGGTTGGGATAGTGAGGGGTGTCAGTTTATTTCCGATATAGATGACACAGTAACCTGCAGATGCGACCATCTCACCTCATTTTCAATTCTGATGTCAACTGGTATTCCTAAAGAATTCGCAGAACTCTTGGATATAATCACCTACGTTGGAGTTGGGATCTCTTTGGCAAGTTTAGTTATATGTTTAATTATTGAAGGATACGTTTGGAAAGCAATAACTAAAAACAGCACTGCCTTCATGCGTCATGTTTCCCTCATTAACACTGCCCTCTCTCTGTTGATCGCTGACATCTGTTTTATCATTGGTGCCTCCATTGCCGACAACCCAGCTGAAAACCCGGAGAAGAATAACTATAATGTTCCAGTTGAGTCTTGCAGCACAGCAACATTTTTTATGCACTTGTTTTACCTTGCGGTGTTCTTTTGGATGCTAGTTTCAGGCCTTCTGCTATTTTACCGGACAGTCATGGTCTTCTCCCACATGTCCAAGGCAGTCATGCTGGCTATTGGCTTCTTATTAGGCTACGGCTGCCCTCTGATCATAGCTGTTGTTACTGTTGCCGCCACAGCACCAGGAGAAGGATACATCATGAGCAAAGAGGCTTGTTGGCTTAACTGGGAGCAAACAAGGGCCCTGTTGGCGTTTGTGATACCTGCCTTAACGATAGTTTGTATCAACATCATTATCGTAATCGTGGTCTTGTTCAAAATGCTAAGAAGAGGCGTGGGAGACACCACCCAAAGAGAGGAAAGGCACACGCTGGTGGTCATTCTAAGGTGTGTGGCCATTTTAACTCCTTTATTTGGACTGACCTGGTCTTTAGGAGTGGGGACCATGCTAGATTCGACAAATAGAGGACTCCACATTGTCTTTGCACTCTTCAATTCACTACAGGTATTTGCAACCATTAAAAATAACAACATAACAACTTGTTCTTACATAGCAGTATTTTTATGTAATACCTACTTTTGTCAATTTATTTGATGTTAAAGAAAAATGTGTGTTATTTCATTTTCCTCAGGGTTTCTTCCTTTTAGTGTTTGGGACACTATTCGATTCAAAGGTATGTTGTCTTTAAACTAATAATTGTGGATAGATGATTGATACCTCTTTTTATAGTAGTAGTAGAAGTATTCAAATCCTTTAACCTGCCAGAAGGTTCAAATACCAGATTATAACTTAATATCATCCAATGAAAAAGGATTAGTCATATCAGTTTTAGCATTATTGTTATCATATTTTATATTCCATAATGAGGTTATCATGAAGCATTGAAACAAAATGATAGAGATTTCTGTACCTTTTGTGATTTAGTGCCCCAAGTTAAAGATTGTAATTGACATTTACACCATAACGTTGAGTGTGCATTTGTTATGTTAGCAAGATAAAACTAGCAGGTTGACAACTTTGTTAACAAAAAAGTGTACAGGTAATGCCGTCTCAAGGGCTATGAACGAAGGATGGCACAGGTTTAGCATGCATCAGCTTCACTGGAGCACAAACGCCATTTTAGAATCACTAAAACTATCTTCATGTCACTTAAGAGCTAGAATTCAAAGCTTAAAAACACACCAAATGGTTCCTTGACAATGATGACATGCTGTATTCCAGCCAATCGTGACTTGCAAAAAGTATTCTGATGAGGTGACGCCGTAGATGTTGCCAAATTGAAACATCCATTCATGCTACTCAGAGAACCTCAGAGAACTCAATATTATTACAGTTGTTGTTCGGCATAGGTGGAGTTTGTTTTTACTGCTTCAAGCTTTGTTTTGCAATCCATTGTTTTTAAGGTAAACTGGTAATTGTTACATGTGTATAGAGGATTTAAGGGCATATTTGTTGAATACTTATATCTGTAATGGATTGGTTGGAAAGAGTTCAGATAACAAAGTGTAACCAAGGGCAGTGCTGGAGACAATGTAGCCTGCTGTGCGAATATGCTCTAAAGCTCACTAGAGTGTTATTGCTAATTATAAAGCAAGTAAGCTTATTTTCTCTAAAATGTTGTTTAAAAATGTTAATCTTCCTGAATGTTTTCTAAATCGCACATAAGTTGATGGAGATTAATTTGATTTTCCTGTAGATCCGTTCTATCCTCGCAAGAAAATCACCTACAACAAGCACAGGCTCCAATACAACCAGAGTAAGTCATTTTAAAGTGTATGCAGTTTTTCTTGTTCATAATGTTTCTACCCATTACATAACAAAGACATCCTGCAATCACCTATTTATACCATATAACATTTGTTTTCTACTTTAGAGTACAAGTGGTGGCATTTCATCCACTGGACTGAACTGGTTCCATCGACTGCGTGGAAGAAGAAGCAAGTTTTAATTTTAAATTGAGCAGTTATTTTCATTTACTGAGATATATTTTCCCGACTAACAATTTGTTATTTGTCTTTCAGACGTCTACCATACGTCAGAAGCTGCAAACTCGGGCAGTGCTGGTGCGCCAGAGTGATTCTCCAATATCTAAATCAATGCATGGAACCGTACACTTTATTTCTTTAGGGCTATTTATTCAAAATATCTGACAGTTATTATAGGATTTTCAGCACATAATCAGAAACGATGCAGTTTACTGGGATGATATTGTAAGAGATGGTGCAACAGACATGGTTAGTTTTGAATTCAGAATAGTTTAGGTCCTACAGGCAGCATTAAAAGACGTTTGCATTGTAAAGGTACTGTTCCGTTATTCAAAGCCCTAGGAAAGCAAGAGTGACACAACATTGTGAATGAAACTTTGAAGTTACATTTTATTTTGAAGTGTGAAATGTAGTGGTGCTCTGAATCAATGGCGTGCAATGATCAATTATTATCTTAATGTACAGTCGTAGTGAATCATATCCTACTAGCTTCTAGGTGTTTCATGATAACATTGATAATACCATGACTATGTTCCTGAGAAATAGAGCATAATACTTACTTCATTAAAAGCAAAACCTACAACCTAAAAAATGTGTAAAGAGATAAATAGATGTTTAGTAACAGTGTAGCTCAATAATGCATGTTAGCTAAACTGCAGCAGTTGTAAGAACAGCAATGAAATGAAACTAATGTAATGATCATTGGCCTGCCCAAAGAAAATGCTCGCCATTAAGAACTTTGCTTTTAAAATATGTGTACAGTTCATAGATGTGTATATACAGTTGTTTTAGTTTTTCATAAATGTTTTTTTTATTATAAATGAAATGCTTTACACGATTAAAGTGTTTTCTCTTAATATTACACAAAGTATTGCCTTTCAACCATGTTCTTTTTCTGTAAATTATCAATCTTTCCCAATAAACAGACACTTTAGAGCACTACACATAACACGTTTTGAAGATAGATTGGTTCTTTGACAGTCAATATTGTATTATAATGTTTAAGGTGACCTATTATGCAAAATGCACTTTTTGATGTATTTTCTAAATAAATATTTGTCCCCGGTGTGTAAGGAGACTTACGTGTCAGAAAATAAAACCCTCTCTCTTTTCCTCAGTACCCACATCTCTAAATACGGGTGCACCATGGAGCTGATCCAGATTTGCTGGCTTTACATTGAAGTCCTGGCAACGTTCCCTATCAGAAACGTCTCTGTATCAGAAACAATGTGCGACGTGTTTTGGAAGTAATATGGTCTGTGTTTACATTAGCAAGGTTTATACTTGAAGCTACAGACCCAGAATCAGCACTTTAGTAACAGGACTGACATAGAGGTGTATGAGGCATGGCTACAATGGGTGATCTGTTTGGTATTTTGAGCAAAACACTTCATAGACATGTTTTGTATCGATATGGCCCAATAATATATTGTTCAAATATAGCCTAATAGGTGAGCTTAAAGTTGTTTCCCCAGTCTTTTAGCTTTTAGTGTCTTTAAATTAGGGTATTGGGTAATGTTTTCAGTGTAGGTACAAACTGAGTACAAACTGGGGACAAACACTGCCGTTGTGCTGCTTCTTTAATGTGAAAAAAGGAACCCACCTTGTGAAAAACTCGCAAGAGAAAAAGCATTTAAGCTCTATACTATTTCAGAAATAATCCTTGATGTGGTTTGGAACATGATGGCTTTAATCACAGCAGAATGTAACCCGTGTGGTGTTCATATTTTTGTTACTCAGCCAGTGTTCTTGGTTCTGGTGGACCCACTGCCTTTTTGGGCTTCAATTCAACACAATCAAACTATGTTATGTTAAAATACTCAACAGATGTTTACTTCATCTCAATTACAAGCAATATAAACAGCATATATGGTTAATATTTGCACGTTTACATTTGTTAGATCACATTAATGAATTAGTGCTACCTGTTGTTTTGCCCGCTGACCGGCTGGTCCTGTGGCTCACTTTTCTTTGTAACTAGCTGATGCTCAATCTCATCCTCTTCTTCAAAGAATTCTCAGAAATGTTATCCTCACATTCTGAAACCTCTTTCTCTTCCTGTCTACATCATCATCAAATGGTTCTCTCTCTTCCAAAATAATTTGCAAGGCCCTCTCAGCAGAGAATCATTTGGCCATCTTGATTAGTTGTGATAAGGACCCAAACTGGCGAAGGTTTTTTTTATTGTCTTGCCCCAAATTTGCAGCTGGGATAGAGTGTAAATAAAGATTGGTTCCCGCAAAACATAATGTGGGAATGTGAGAGCAGACAGGTGTCGGTGCTTGAATTGATCAACAATGTCGCAACCTTGTGCGGGAATGGCAGGGGCAGGAACACAAAAGTCTCACACATACATACACACACACACACACACACACACACACACACACACACACACACACACACACACACACACACACACACACACACACACACACACACACACACACACACACACACACACACACACACACACACACACACACACACACACACACACACACACACACACACACACACACACACACACACACACACACACACACACACACACACACACACACACACACACACACACACACACACACACACACACACACACACACACACACACACACACACACACACACACACACACACAAAAGGCTCAGACAGGTGCACAGGAACTACAACTTCCTCACTTTTGTTAGCCCCGGGTCCAGTGAACCCGAACATCCTGTATGTAATGTAAATGTGTAGGGGGGGGGTGTACAGTGGGTGGTCATTGAAAATGTGTTCTGATATGTGTTTTTTGAGCAGTCGGAAATTGTTTTTCAAACCTGTAGTTCAATTTCATGACACATGTCAAAAGGTGTATTTTATGTGTTAGAAATCATTAGAGATGTGTGTTGAAAATAAAATAGTCTTAAAGGGACAGTGCACCTAAAAACAAATAAACATATTTTTCCTTTTACATTTTTCCTTTCTACTATTTTTCACAGAATTTCAACTTTTTCAAGGGAAATTGAATTTCTTCAGAATATTCTCAGGACTTGGAGAAGGTCTCTACTCAGGGCCATCCAATCTCTGTACTCCCAAAGCGAGAGCTGTGTCCGGGTCCTCGGCAGTAAGTCGAACCCATTTCCGGTGAGGGTTGGCCTCCGCCAGGGTTGCGCTTTGTCACCAATCCTGTTCATATTATACATGGATCGGATTTCGAGGCGTAGTCGTGGGGGAGGGGGTCTGCAGTTCGGTGGACTAAGGATTGCACCACTGCTTTTTGCAGATGATGTGGTTCTAATGGCTTAATCGGTCCGCGACCTTCAGCACTCACTGGATCGGTTCGCAACCGAGTGTGAAGCGGCTGGGATGAGGATCAGCACCTCCAAATCTGAGGCCATGGTTCTCAGCAGGAAACCGATGGACTGTCCACTCCAAGTTGGGAATGAGTCCTTAAAATTGAAATTGAATTTCTTCAAAATGTTTACTTTTCTCAGAATTTTGAATTACTTCAGAATGTTGGCTTGTTCAAGCAAAGTTGAATTTCTTCAGAAATGTTGACTTTTTTCAGAATGTAATTGATTTTCTTCAGATTATTTTTTTTTTTTTACTTTTATCTCAGAATGTTAAACTTCTTCAGAATCTTGACTTTTTTTCAGAAATCTTGACTTTAAGGGACAGTGCACCCAAAAACAAATAAACATATTTTTTCTTTTACATTTCTCCTTTTAACTGTTGTGCTATTCTTTCTGTTTTGCTTCTAAAATTTGAGATTTGTTCTATATAGGTTTCCAGCTTTCTTCCAATATTTTCACTTTTCTTTTTAGAATTGTGACTTTTCTCAGAATTTTGACTTTTTCAAGGAAATTTAATCACTTCTAGAGCAAAGTAAAGGATCTGAATACCTTTGTATATCACCACTCAAATATAATTCCCTCTCGTCACCTCTCGTCATGCTGCGATTCTGCCAGCAGGTGGCGTCCTGCAGAGCATCAACCTGTGTTATAGTGAAGGAGCTTCATTTATCCAGCGTATGGGAAGGAGTGTGTGAGCATATGTTTGCAGCTCCTCCCGTTATATTCCCTCAAACAGAGCACTTGGTCAGTATATTGCACATATTTTTCAGACTGCAGATCTTTGTGTCGCAGAGTCCTGAAAAAGCAGCATTTTTTTTTTACAATATGGAAAAGGAGAGAAGATCCTGAAAGCAGTACGGCTCTTTGGAGAATACACAGGTGGAGGGAGCGATGCAGACACACACACATACCATGTATACATCACTTCAGGGGACATTACATTGACTTACATGCATTTCATGGAGACTTATCCTAACCTTAACCATAACCAACACATGCCTAACCCTTACCCAATATAGAGGCAATGGACGTCCACTCTCGGGAGACGTCCGACAGTGGTGTGGTTACCCAAAGTGACAGACCTAATTTTACCCCTATATAGAAGCAATGGACGTCCACTCTCGGGAGACGTCCGACAGTGGTGCGGTTACCCAAAGTGACAGACCTAATCTTACCCAGGAAAAGTGTTTGAAACGTTGCGAAAAGTGGTGTAAATAGAGGCAAAGTGAACCTGTGAACCCAGAGAGCAGGCTGTGCAGAAAATGTAAAAAGGTATCGGAAAATAGTGCCCCATAAGGCGGGTAGAGTCCCCTCACAACTCTCCTCACATTCCTCCAGAGTCAGAAAAAGTCTGAGTTAACTTTTTGGAGAACCATAGAAAAGGGGTGAAAATGGAAAAACGTATTCGAAAATAGTGTCTCATAAGGCGGGTAGAGTCCCCTCACAACTCCCCTTACATTCCTCCAGACTCAGAAAAAGTCTAAGTTCATTTTTAGGAGAACCATAAAAAAGGGCTAAAAGTGATGAAATGTATCCGAAAATAGTGTCTCATGAGACGGATAGAGTCCCCTGACAACTCCCCTTGCATTCCTCCAGAGACCAGTTAAAAAACTTGGTAAGAACCATGCTGGGGGGTCTCCATGCAACAATTGTATCTGAGCCAGAGCACACATGGAGCGGATGCATTCCTCCATGAAGTGAGACAGCCGTTTTTTTTCTAAGTGCTCTCAAAAACCGGGTTTCCGATATCGTGCAGATGGTAGCTTGAAAATGATGAATGCATTTTTTTGACGGAGGAGGGGAGGCCTCGATTCCGCCCTCCGTTGTAAAATGTAACGGGGGAGTGGAAAAGTGTCCGGGGCTTCGGCCCGAAGTGCCGAAGGGTTGAGCTTTTTTGAGCCCCTCCTCCGTTGGCACTTAGTCGTTTTTTCGAGAATTTTTTTAAACTTCATTTTTGATTATTTTAAGATATAATTGACCGTTTTATTTACTTTTTTCTTCTTTCCACGGGTGGGGGCGCATGGCAGGCCGCCTATGAGCTCCCAAATTTGGCCTGGAACCTCCAGGAATTGTGGGCTAAGCTCCATACACTGACAAAGTCACCCAGAAATGTCACTTTTATAGCCCAAAAATATATAATACAAATACATTTAAATAGTAAAAAGTACAATTGTGCTCCGAATTACCCGGAATTTGATTTATATAGCCCCATGATAATGAATATAAATCATGTTCATGGAAAACAGTGTTAAAACGCCTGATTAAAGCATATACAGGACCCCAGAGAGCTCCAGACTATGTGCATTGTGTTGAGGAACCATATTAATGTTAAAATAAATCATTTAAATGCAAAAATAATGATTACAAATCAGTTTTAGGGGGACAACTGTGGAGAGGAGCCTGAAAATGACTCTCCAGCACCAGAAGCAGGGTCTCAGACTCACAGGCACACAGACAGAGACCCAGGGTGATGCACATGGCTCTTCCACCCAGCAATAAGTATTTGAAAGCTGGGGAAAAGTGCTGTGAATAGAGGGAGAGAGCAGCCAGAGAGAAGCGGGCTGTGATACCCACAGAGCGCACCCACAGAGCTCCTTGCAGCGTATGGCTCTTGCACCCAGACTGCACCCAGAGAACAGGCTGCTTCACAGCACTTTACAAGCCAGGAAAAGTGATTGAATCCTGGGTATACATGTTTTAAATAGTCTGATACCTCCAGGGCGCATCACCGCATTTTACAAGCCAGGGAAAGTGTCTGAATCCTGGGTAAACATTGTTTAATTGTTCAAGTGTTTTTAAATGTGTGAAACAGTGTTTTGTCACTTTCAAAACTCTCCCGTCATTGACCGGAGAGATTGGGTCGATGTTGTATTTCAATCTGACCGTTAATATTTCAGTGAGATAAAGTACGACACAATGACCGGAGTGATCCCATGTTAATTTTGTCCCAAAACCGGAGCTTTCCCTCACCCTCGTTGGGACCTCCATTATTTCCCCATAAGGGAGGCGAGTCCCCACACGTGACTGTGTAAACAGATGTAGGTCCCCACAAGGATTGTAATGCTAGGCCACACACACATATGCACACAGTCTTGTGCAACTCAATTGTGGGGCCCACACTTATTTTACCCAATTGTGGGGTCCACCCTTTCCAACTGTACTAGACCTCCGTAGAAAATCAGGCAATATAGAAAACAAATTAGAATCACAAAAATCACTTGAAATAAACATAATTCCAAGCTTTTGTCATTATGCTAGTTTTGTACCCACTTAGTGGGGCCCAGTTTCTAGCAGTCAACACTTATGAGGTCCATTAAACACACACACACACACACACACACACACACACACACACACACACACACACACACACACACAACACCAACACACCACACACACACACACACACACACACACACACACACACACACACACACACACACACACACACACACACACACACACACACACACACACACACACACACACACACACACACACACACACACACACACACATTTCTAGTTTTCATATCTTGGAAGGGATCAGACACACACATATTCCTAGTTTTCAAATCTTGGAAGGGATCAGAGTTACTAGAGACATTATTGAGTTGAATGGACTTTCCTTGTTACCAAATAAACTGCAGAACAGCATCATGAACATTTACATTCTACTTTGATATTTTTTACACCCACAAATTCACATTGCTTGTAAGATAAGTCATTACTTTGGTGATTAGCCTCATCTTAACATAAAAGATAACTAGACAGTAGACATGGAAGTGACATGGAAACACCATGGAGACCAACTCAATAATCCCCTAAAGATCATTTTCGTTCAACATTGTTTTTTCTTAGAGGAAACTATTAGTAATTCTTGAGACAAATGTATCAAATCAAATCAAGTTTTATTTATATAGCACATTTATAAACGATTTTTGGTCGAGCCAAAGTGCTGTACATATAATAAAAATAGCCTACAGTAGAGACACTTTACAGCAACAACAGCAAAGATTGTTCAGAATATCAGTATGAGAAAAACGACACCCTCTATCCTTAGACCCTCACATCGTACAAGGAAAAACTTCCAGAGAAAACCCACAGTTTAAGGGGGAACATGGGAGAAACCTCAGGGAGAGCAACAGAGGAGGGATCCCTCTCCCAGGACGGACAGACGTGCAATAGATGCCGTGTGTAAATTGAAGAGATAATACATTTTACAGCATATAGACCGAATGTTAGGAAATGCATGTGTCTGTAATAAGAAGATGAATCCACGAGGATGTCATTATTATTATTATAACTAATATAAACTCTCTACAACATTCTTTTAATGCGATAAACATTTATTTGTATATTATTGGGGTGTTTCTATATCATTAAAACAAAATGTACAACTTGACCAATCCCATGACCCAAAAAACTAAACAAACAGGCCTAACACATCAGTAGACTTTTACCTCCTTTTGAGTTATATTTATTAGGACATATTCTGGTCATTTTGAGGTTCAAATTTGTATAACGTTTCTCTCCTTTGAAATGTTTCCATGCTTCAATGAGGAATTTTAGACTTTGCAAACAATTTACGTGCACAAAAAGATATTTTCTAGACTACAGGAGAGGGAAAACCCTAAAAAAAAACATGGATGATTCTTTCTTGCAGCATAATCGGAATGAAATTGATTACCCTTTCATTTATATTAGTTGACGATTCAAAGACGAGAATTTGGTTTGGTTTAGGTAAAGCCCCTACTTTTGGTAGTCGTACTATACACGTATTTTTCCTTGGTTCACTTTTATTTCATTTTCATTCGGAGAGCAGAAATTGAATTGTTCATGTAATACTTAACAGCTCCCCAGTCCCTATTTGTTAGGGCTTGAGGTTCGGCAGAGATAGAATCCTCACATGCATCTTTCCCTGGAACCTGGTTCTCGATTATCCATTTCGTATCCCAAGTGTTGTTCCACAGCAGAACTTTCCTCCGACGTCCAGATGCGTTTCACAAACGTTTGTTTCCCTAGGTGGACAAATAATAACATGTCATAGGTTTAAGAAGTTTAAGAGCAAGTTATCATACAGTTAAGAATGTTATAAAAAATGTAAAAAGTACCCATATTGCAGATCTGAAAGAATGTTAATGGTGCGACACCTTCTGATCACTTTATTCCATCACAATCAGACACGCCATTTTGTTTGGTACTAAGAGTTTGATTATCAACAAAGTGATTGCACAATGAATGGAAGCTTACAGATAAATTGACCAGATACAAACTAGCGTCTTCAAAAAACACCTCAAACACCATCTGTTCACTCAGGCCTTTGGCCTCAACTAATATGCAGTACCCAGCAACCTGTTCCTGTTTTGTTTTCTTCAGCCTATGTATCTGTATGATTATTATTAATTTATTTATTTTTTGTATTTTTTGTTATTTCCCATTGTAAAGTGTCCTTGGGTTTCGTGAAAGGCACTATATAAATTGAAATTATTATTATTATTAGCACCTGGCATAATTTAAAGACTGTATCAAAGTTGCAAAATGTTATTCCAGAAGATGTCCGTGTGGCTCATTTACATTACTGCCCCAGTGTAGTTTGTTACATCCAAGCCAAATACTTGAAAATGTCTAATTAAATCTGTTATGTTTCCTGCTATGTTGCAGAGTAAATGAATACACTTAATTTATTACAGACAGAATACTTACTTAAATGTACATAATAATACATTTAAACATTGTAAAATGTAAAAGGTCTTATCTTGGTACATACAGATGTAGCACCTCATTTCAGACTCCAGCTTACAGCTTCCTGCCTAAGACCAGTATCGAGGAATGTTAAGCCCTCCCACTATTTTCCAAGAGGGCGTTGCCAGATTTTCAATTTCAGGCTTTAACCAAGAGATGGCGCTTCAGAAATACAGAAAGACAAGTTTCATGGACTTGCAGTTGTGTTTTGAAGAGCATTTGAACACATCAATATTTTAGATCAACTAAAGTATATCTAATCTTGTAATGCAATAATATATAGTCTTTATATATTAAATAATCATAATAATAATGTAAATGTTTACATTACACTTCTTTATTTGTTATGTTCATACTTTTACCTTTACAATCGTTTGCTTTAATGTGCAGTATATTTTTTGTATATTTTTGGGTTTGCTTCCTCCTGCTCCCTTTCGGACACATACTGTATGATATATTATTATTATTAATATGAAGATATTATTAAGATAAGATAAGATGTTACTTTATTGATTGAACATTTTAGTTTAGAATGTGCTGCCCCACGGTAATTCAGAAGGCTCACATGTCACATTCCGACCATTATTTAAAATAATAGGTGCTTTCACACCGTCTACAGTTTGATTTGTATCGAGCAGTGTTTCTCAAACTTTTTCATACCAAGGACCACTTAACCAATAGAAAAACACTCGAGGACCACCTAACTCCACAAATATCCAAAAACACATAGTTCTTTAGAAATCGCCTGCAAATGGTACAAACAAGTGGCAACATGTGTGATGAAGGTGTTTATCTGGGCTATATCATGCAATCGAAAGTGAAACTTAAGCTCGCTCCATTGCGGAGATATTCCCGCGAGAGTGTGAAAAAGTTAAATTTATTTATTGATTTAAAATGTGAAATGTTGCCAATATACACACGGACCACTAGGGGGCGCTCACGGACCACACTTTGAGAAGCACTGGTATAGAGGGAGCTCTGTGGCTGAATGGCCAGCGATTAGGTGTGGCGCATTTATCATAGGTGATCAGAGCTAACTGCCTGCCGTCAGATTTCATTTAAAAAACAGGTCTGATTTGAAGACTATTTCTGCGCTCATAAAGAATGATAAGAATAAGAATAATGCGTATTGAACTGGTTTCATTCATTAGTGAGTTTATTTAACACTAGAACCGCCAATCGGGTCAATTTGTGTGACACATACAGTATATTCATATGTGTCAGTGATTTCATGTCAATTTGGCGAACATAAACATAAATGATCGTGGTGAAGATGATGACTAAATTAGGATTAAAAATCGAGAGCCGGGCTGCATTTCCTCCCGTTCGTTTTTTTTCCGACTAAACAACATTATTTTGTTAAATAACAACATGGTGATGTTTTGTAAATGATTACATGTCTCTTATTTAGCACAGAGTATGATAGCATCCCACTCCCCATGTAGGGGTGTCCACAGATCAATATGGCATCCCACTCCCCGTGTAGGGAGTCATGGGGGGGGCAAGGGGGTGTCCACAGATCAATATGGCATCCCACTTCCCATGTAGGGGTGTCCACAGGTCAATATGGCCCGTGGGAGTCATGGGGGGGCAAGGGGTCAGATCAATGGCATCCCACTTCCCATGTATTGTCCACAGATCATATGGCATCCCACTTCCCATGTAGGGAGTCATGGGGGGGCAAGGGGGTGTCCACAGATCAATATGGCATCCCACTTCCCATGTAGGGGTGTCCACAGGTCAATATGGGATCCCACTTCCCGTGTAGGGAGTCAGGGGGAGGGGCAAGGGGGTGTCCACAGATCAATATGGCATCCCACTTCCCATGTAGGGGTGTCCACAGGTCAATATGGCATCCCACTTCCCATGTAGGGAGTCATGGGGGGGGGCAAGGGGGTGTCCATAGATCAAAATGGCATCCCACTCCCCATGTAGGGGTGTCCACAGATCAATATGGCATCCCACTCCCCATGTAGGGGTGTCCACAGGTCAATATGGGATCCCACTTCCCGTGTAGGGAGTCATGGGGGGGGCAAGGGGGTGTCCACAGATCAATATGGAAGCCCACTTGAAGATCCCACATCTCAATATGGAAGCCCACTTGCAGATATACCTATGGGGATTGGGGCGATGTCCCACATCTCAATATGAAAGCCCACTTCTCAATATTATTAATAATTCCAAAATAATAATAGTTTGTATAACTATTAAATATGCACCCATATTGACTTGGGTCACATATAACAATGAATTCAAGGAACTCAAGATTTGATGCCAAGGGCGGTGTAGGAGCCACATATGAAGCCATTTCTGTGTTTGTTAAGATACATGTTTTTTGAGTCACTATAGGTGGTGGGCGTGTCATTGCGTTGGGGTGGTGACGTGTGCTTATATCCGGTTGCTTTTACCTGTGCAGCTGGCAATAGATGGGGTGAGCTAGAGAAGGAACATTTTTGTTGACCGCACGCACGCACGAACTCACGCAGGCACATACAAGGAGATACGTACATTCATATGGAATATTGCATTTTTGGAAAGCAAATAAAAGGTCAAACGCATATTGTGTTGGAAAGACTGAGTTTTTGCGCGTCCACAGTGTTTTTTCTCTTGTTTAGTCCCTCGCGGCACTTGGTTTAAGATTACTGCCGCAATAGGCGGTGCTCTCACCACACCAAGGAGCGAGTCTCATTCCATTGCCCCACAAGTGGCGCTAAAAGCTTATTGAACAAAAGTATCATATATAGACTCCACTATAAAGTAAAAAAACATTTCTCTATCGTTTTGGTGATCAAAATTGACAAAAAAACACATCAAATCACATCTACAAATCAATACGAAGCTAATGAAACCACTTTCAGACTCATAGCGTGTTTACAAGTTTTAAAACGTAGCAATGGCTTTTCACATCACACCATTGTGTGATATATGATTAATATGATTAATATGATGAAATTAATGTGTATAATGTTTTTAAATGTTCCCAATGATTGTTCTTATAATGTTTCTTAAATGTTTTTGTATAAATGTATTTGTCCGATTGTGGTACTAATTCGTATCTTTTGATAACAACGTCTGATCGGTTCGGGCTCAATGGCTATTCCCCACCTTTAATTATTCCACATCCAATGGTACCCTCCCTGAGTCTCTAGGACCTCAGGGGGCTGAGCTAGGACAGAGCGTCAGATTCGGAAAATGGGATTTCACGTTTTTTAATTATAAATATTTTATAGGAGCGAACGGTAGCAGCTGGATCCCTGAAATTCTACACCAATGTACTACATATAGCAGGGAATATTTGCTGTGAATATCAATTGCGTCACTCATATGCTTGAGTTTATATCAATGTTATGACACTGAAACGTGGTTTGTCCGATTGTGCTACTAATTCGTATCTTTTGATAACAACGTCTGATCGGTTCGGGCTCAATGGCTATTCCCCACCTTTAATTATTCCACATCCAATGGTACCCTCCCTGAGTCTCTAGGACCTCAGGGGGCTGAGCTAGGGCAGAGCGTCAGATTCGGAAAATGGGATTTCACGTTTTTTAATTATAAATATTTTATAGGAGCGAACGGTAGTAGCTGGATCCCTGAAATTCTACACCAATGTACTACATATAGCAGGGAATATTTGCTGTGAATATCAATTGCGTCACTCATATGCTTGAGTTTATATCAATGTTATGACATTGAAAAGCTAGAATCTGTCCATTTCATCCACATTTGAAATGTACATGAAATGGACAGGAATCTGTGGGGGGGGGGGTGTCCGATATATGGAGTAAGTGGGCTTGCATATGGTCCTGCTGTACACTCAATAACTTAGCATGAACTGGCTTTGATATATGGAGTAAGTGGGCTTGCATATGGTCCTGCTGTACAGTCAATATATATGGAAGCCCACTTCTCAATATTATTAATAATTCCAAAATAATAATAATAGTTTTTATAACTTGTAGATCCCACATCTCAATATGGAAGCCCACTTGCCTGGGGGGTTCCCACTTCAGGACTCCCACATCTCAATATGGAAGCCCACTTCTCAATATTATTAATAATTCCAAAATAATAATAATAGTTTTTATAACTATTAAATATGCACCCATATTGACTTGGGTCACATATAATAATGAATTCAAGGAACTCAAGATGTGATGCCAAGGGCGGCGCTCTCACCACTCAAGCTTATAGCTGTATAGTCTATTATAAACATTCTGAACGGCACATTTACCTGTGTTTTCCACCATCAAGATGTACAAACGACACATCAAATCACATCTACAGATGAAGACGAAGCGAATGGAATTACTCGCAGACTCCTAGTGTGTGTAAATTGAGACATGAGATCTCTCACATTTCTGGGCTAACTAGAAATGTAAATAGTGCTCAAACAGAAAAACTAGACATGCTAGGAGTCTATGGAGTACTTCCATTCGCTTCGTCTTGATCTGTAGATGTCATTTGAGGCATCGTTTGTCCATTTTGATGGTGGAAAACAAAGGGAAATGTATTTTGCTCATTGAAATTGTTAAAGTGAAGCTGAAAGTGACGTCACTGTTGAGAAACGGAGAGAGCAGGGGAGAGAGATCTCACGTCTCGATTTATACACACTATGAGTCTGGCAGTACGTCCATTCGCTTCGTTTTCATCTGTAGATGTGAATTGATGTGTCGTTTGTACATTTTACTGGTGGAAAACAAAGCTAAATGTCTCGTTACTCTATTGACGAATCTATAAAGGACACTTATTCTCCATAAGCTCTCAGCCCCACTTGTGGGGCATTGAGATAAGCACTGGTCTTTGATGTAGGTCTGGGTTCGAAACCCACCCGAAACTGGTATTCAAAATAGAATAATTATTATATAATATAACATGTATTATTCAACAATAATATATATATTATAGATATTATAATATATTATACTATATATATATTGTGGTGCACTTTTTTTTTAATTCAAATATTGCTATATCTGCAATCAAAGTCAGTCTGTGTGTGTGTCTGTGTCTCTCCTGTCTGTCTGTCTGTCTGTCTGTCTGTCTGTCTGTCTGGCTCTCTCTGTCTCTCTCTCTCTCCCCAGCCTGCTTGCGAGGGGCAGTGTTACACACACACACAGCTGCTACATGCAGCAACACACACACACACACACACACACCACCACACCCCCCCCCCCCCCCCCCCCCCCCCCCACCACACCCACCCCCCCACACACACACACACACACACACACATTTTCAATTTTTTCAATTTTCTGTCAGATGCTAAGCTCCAGACAGCATTTTGTGAGAAAGTTTGACATTTTATTGAAAAAAGGTTCTGGGTGGGTTACAGTTTACATACTTCAGATTCCTGATCCCTTTTCAAAGTACTTTAAACACTCACGGAGCACTGCAGCTTCTCAAAAGGCCTTAACGGAAGGTTTTGTTACATTTTAAGCCGTAACCTTTGACATTTAGTCGCAACAGAGGCATCCATCTGCATCTGTTCTCCGAGACGGTTAAAATGACATCAAGCTCAAAGCGGTCGGACCTTCCTTTGTGCTATAAAAGGCACCGTACGGCATGAAAGCGTGACCTTTGACCTTTGGAGCTTTGTTACATTTCAAGCCGTAACCTTTGACATTAGGAGCAGCAGAGTTATCAATCTGCATGTACTTTTCGAGCCGGTTCTAATGAGAGCAAGCTCAAGGTGGTCGGAACTTCCTTTGTGCCGTAAAGGGCACCGTACAGCATGAAAACGTGACCTCTGACCTCGGTTTTGACCTTGTCGAAGGTCGCAGGGTCCCCAAATTTTGCAAGCGGGTTCCACACACGTTAACCAACACACTCTCAAGGTTTCGGAGCGCCAACAACATTCTTTAAAAAAAATTAATTTTCTACCCCCCCCCCCCTCCGCCTGTCAGACCCTTAGCTTATGGGAGGATTTTGTGAGAAAGTTTGACATTTAATTGAATAAACATTTCCCTACATGGGAAGTGGGACACCATATTGATGTATGGACACCCCTACATGGGAAGTGGGATGCCATATTGATCTGTGGACACCCCTACATGGGAAGTGGGATGCCATATTGATGTATGGACACCCCCGCACAGGAAGTGGATGCCATATTGATCTGTGGACACCCCTACATGGGAAGTGGGATGCCATATTGATGTATGGACACCCCCCCCACGGGAAGTGGAATTCCATATTGACCTGTGGACACCCCTATATGGGAAGTGGGATGCCATATTGATCTGTGGACACCTCTACATGGGAAGTGGGATGCCATATTGATGTATGGACACCCCCCCTACACGGGAAGTGGGATCCCATATTGACCTGTGGACACCCCTACATGGGAAGTGGGATGCCATATTGATGTGTGGACACCCCCCCTACACGGGAAGTGGGATCCCATATTGACCTGTGGACACCCCTACATGGGAAGTGGGATGCCATATTGATCTGTGGACAACCCCCTTGCCCCCCCCATGACTCCCTACATGGGAAGTGGGATCCCATATTGACCCCTGGACACCTCTACATGGGAAGTGGGATGCCATATTGACCTGTGGACACCTCTACATGGGAAGTGGGATGCCATATTGATCTGTGGACACCCCCTTGCCCCCCCCCCCATGACTCCCTACATTGTATTGGATATAGTGTTGAAAGTAACATTTAAAAGAAAATAATGCAGAATTTTTTTTGGCAGACAAGGTCAGTATTATTATTGATTATTCTTATGTGAGATTCAAACTACAGCAATTTTGTTCAGCAAAACGCCTCACAAACTTATTAAGATCAACAGCTGTAGTGCGTTTTGATTCAATGCTGAGTACAGCCAAACTTGACATTCTCTTCTCTGTCATTGTAGACCGCAACTACCTCATTCCTTCAGTGCTTGGGTCCGAACGAAAGGCTTCTCGTTTTGCGCCGTCCCCCCGTTCAAGTGAATTCGCCACCAATCATATTTCCACTCTCGCGCCAGGACCGGGGGAGGGGTTACATGACGTGCATCTTGTGGTGCATTCACTTGCACTCGGACATTAGAGACTTTCTCTCATAAATGTCCGATGAGCCACAACTTTTCTTTCAAAACAAAGATGCCAACTGGGGTGGCAGCTGGGGTGGCAAGGCTATTGTTTAGGGTGGCAGTTGCCACCCCATGCCACCCCGGTAGATCCTCCCCTGTCTATATCATAGAGTAAAGCTGAATAGAGTGGTGCAGTATCGCGTCCTAAAACCCAGAAGTAAGCTTTTCGAATCATAAATCTATCGATTCGATTTATGATTAGAAAATTATAAAAGTAGGGTAGACATGTGGATATTATCCGGCTAAACAAAACGTGCATTTATCTAACAGGTTCGTTTTCCACAGACCTTATTTTGAGCTATTTTCTAAAATCCTATGGAGAAATCCCATTGCTTTTTTGTCGAGGGAACCCATGCGCAGCTTACTTCCGGGTTTTAGGACGCGTCACTGCATGTTATGATCGAGTGGAAAAGGTAAAAGGTCTATAAACTAAAAGCGAGCTTTATTTAAAAAAGCCGATCAGCAAAAAACATGGAAAGATAGTACATAGGTAACACGAGGAAGATAACATACCAAAAAACGATCGTGACCAACATGAAGGGAGACAGGAAAAAACAAACAATTAACCGACAGGGGAACACAGGGAAATACAAGACTAAATACATAGAGGGGTAATCACGGGACAAGAAACAGCTGGGTAAAGGAGGGAGAAACACAAGGGCAACAGGTGAACACAATGAGACAATCAGACACATCAGGGAAACTAACAACAGGAAGGAAAACACAGGAAGAAGGATCAAACAAGACACAAGGAGGAAAACATGTGACAGGGAACACAGAACAGCTAAATAAAACCAAAACTTAACACACAAAACTCAAATCCTGACACTGCACCACTCTATAAGCTTCATACTGCTATGTTCCGTCTCTCTTGTTGCATAGGTCACAGCTTGGTCAGAGTGGGGGAGGGGAGGGCCATCAGGTAGTGATGGTGAGATGAAGCCTTATGAAGCTTTGAAGCTTTCCAGCCAATTGGTTCGCAAAAGGGTTCATCTCATGAGGCTTCATCATGGGCTTCATTTGAACACAAACCCCCCTGTTGGTCAAAGTGTGTAAAACAGGAAGATTGGACATCTCAACAGTGTGCTCTATCTCATACAGAGTTCCCATTGAGTAAAGCCTTAGAATACCTCTAAATAACGAACATTAGATCATATGTTCATGTTAACAATATTGTATTTATTCCAGTTTAATGATTGTGATTGAAAAGCCTAAGGAGGCTGGTAAACATTGCAAAGAGGGATTTGTATTCCTTAATAATATTCGTAAACTTAACCATGTTGTAGCCTGAGAAAGGCAAAACCATATCAAAGAATACATTTATTAACTACATTATCTGATTTAGCTGTAGCTTTTATAAACAACAAAAAGTACGTATTGTTCAGTCGTTGAACCAGGGACCCTGCGATCGTGAGTCAACTGCTTTCCAGCTGAGCCACAGCACACACACTAAAGCTCCCTGAAAACACAGCAACATATTTATTCCAGTATTTATTCATTTATTTATTCATGTTTTTATTCCTACATGTATTTATGCATGTATCTATTTATACTTGTGACATGTTCCGACCTCTATATAAGTGAGGGTCTGAGCTCTCTTGATTCCTTCGTGTCACCGGGCCTGGGTGCAGGAGGGGTAATATGGTTCTTATTATAGATCCATGGGTATGAGCGTTGTGGTTCAACGGTTCAACCGATCTGAATCGCTTCCTGAAGCAGTCACGTGGTATCGACAGGCAGCGAGGCTTCGTTTGTCATCGATGACGTCACTGGCCCAAAACGATACAAGCCTCGATTCAGGCTTCACAAAAAGCTTCGGCGATTACTCGACACACGCTCCGAAGCCTCGGTGCAATACGTAACATCACTACCATCAGGTGCACACTCTGCAGCTTTGCAGATGCAAGCTTTGCACGGTGAAACGAGCCACAGGAATATTGCCATTTCTCCCATTGTTAACTCCCTGAATCCTGATGCTATCTTTAAATGTACTCAAGTACAATATCTGAGTACTTCTACATTTACTACAAGATCTGAGTGCTTCTACTTTTACTCGAGTACAAGATCTGAGTACTTCTACTTTTACTCAAGTACAAGATCTGAGTACTTCTACTTTTACTCAAGTGCAAGATCAGAATTCACTACACTGTAGCACCCCAATTGCAGTAATAAGCTGCTTTGGTTAACCCTTAGCGGCTTTGCTTAGCAATTGCTGCTAAGTAGCTGCTAATATTAGCACCTCTGACTTCTCCCACCTCTGACCAAAAGCCTGATTATGGTAAATATGTTCTCTTAAATGTCTACACTGTAGCACCCCGATTGCAAATGCTTAGCAATTAGCTGATTTGGTTATCACTTAGCTGCTACGCTTAGCACTGCTAAGTAGCTGATAATATTAGCAGCTACTTAGGTAGCTAAAGCCTACTGAGCAGTTACACATATTACTTACTTATTCTCAATTAGAAATATACCAAGAAACAACTGCAATACATGTGGCAGGAAACTTTGTAATAAACCAAATATTAAACCAACAAATATTAAATTAACTTACCTATTGCTCAGAGCAAAGTCCATGTGTTGGCATTCATGTAAGTAATTCAATGCATGGGAAATGGCTGCATGTGATCTCGCAATATCTCGCGGGATTATGCACATCACACGTGATTTTGTTGCCGGCATCTGATTGGCTTAAATGTTACACACTACCTTAAAGTGTGTATATCTATAGTTACACTGAATGGCCTTGTTATGGAAATCTAGGACCCAAACACGGCTGGAGAGTACAAGTCAAAGTGATCAAAACAAATAAATGGTGAATCGAGAAAAGCTGTCTTTTGGTTATTTATTTGAAGCTTCAAATACACGATACAATAATATAATTATGTCACAAGTCGAACAGAGTATAAGATAGTCTGCGCGAGAGTGAGCAGAACAATGAAAAAGCAGAGATTATATAAGAAAAGAGTGGGAATGTTATAACTCTTGTGTTCACACGGCGAGATTGTTTATGAGACACCTTCTGGCCTTGAGCAGATAGCATAACGGTTCTTGTGTGACTCCCAGTCGGCTAAAACAGCTGTGGCCTTGCAGAGCCTGGGAATAACCCATAAGAGAATATAATAATAATAATAATAGTAGAAAGCACATCAGGAAATAAGAAGCATTTGGTTTAAGCATATGAAGGATATAATAAGAATGATATAATAAAAAATGTCCACTACATTCTCCCCTTTTGATCATACTTGATCAATAAAAAAAACAAATGATAGGATAGACTGATATAACACATCAATTAATACACTCCATCGCTGGTTTAAGTAAACACATCACAAATATATCATAGAAAACTGGCTGTTTTTGTGGAGGACAGACTCCAATATAATGTAAGCATAAGAGAGGAGATACACACATGATTATATTGATAAATCGGAATCAGACTCTTCTGATTCTAGCTGGTCTATCTCACTGTGGCGCAAAGGATTGTCGTGTAATGGAATAGTAGTATACTGAACGAAAGCTGAGGATACCATGCTGGAAACGCATTTCTTCAGTATTGGGATAATCAAACAGGTACAACTGATTAATAGGCCAAAAATGATCGCCAGGGGTGTAACTATCCTAGCCAGCCATGCTTCCCACCCGCCTGATGTAAGCCAGGCCCACCAGTCCCAGCCACCTGCATTGGATATGTCATCAGCTTTCATGTCAGCTAACAGGTTGTTAAGATGCAGCACGGTGTCAGTGATGTTCTTGGTGGCGTCGGGAATGTAAGTGCAACAGGAGTCACCGATCACATGACACAGGCCACCCTTTGAGGCGAACAAAAGGTCAAGAGCAAATTGGTGCTGCATGAGCATGTTCCTAGAGGCTATTATGAATGGGGGCAATGCCTGGAAGCCTTGCGTCGTCTCGTAAGTCAGGTTCTCTAGACGGACGTGTAAGGTATCTATTTTATGGGCATTGTTTACTGTACCCCACCATGGGAACAGGCCACCCATGAATTTAGCTCCAGCGGACGTCATATCTCTTTTTACCTTGTGGTGGTCGGGTGTTGGAACTCTGGGTAATGATGTGTCGTGTGCATTAAGGACGTGAGTACAGTGACTGCTGGATTCAAATCCACTAGAGTGCATGTACCTATCCAGAGGGGAGCCAGAACTTGATAGAGCTTGTCGCCGCACAACCAAACGTAATCTTCTGGCGTGCTAAACCCAGCATCACTGGGCCACGCCAGTTGGAGGGAAATATGTTTAACATCAGGGAATGCTACGTTAGAAAGGATTCTTTCAGGAGCACCGGATATGTGACAATACGAGATTTTGTAAGCACCGTCACCGCATGTGTTCCGTAGGATGCGAGTACAACCAGTAGTAGTGCCTAGGAAAAAATAAGGTGGTGTAAGAGACGTTTTGTGGTAAACTCTCTGGATGCATAGGCTGTGTTTCATCCCTCTCAAATGACTGGGGTGCACATGGCTGACGGGTTGGTACTTTGCGTATGTGGTGTCAAGCGTGGATGCACGCAAAGAGGAATTAGACCGATTACTGCCTAGCATAACGCCACTCGGTTACGCTGTCTTCACCCTTGATGGGCCTTGTCAGAGCCATAAACGCGCAGAGGTGTTCAACCTGGGTCAGAGAGCGCGGACGAACTGGCACGGACACTGATGAGTCCTGGGGGAAAAGGGTGCATGCATAACATGACCCATTTTGTCCTGCGGCCTGCAAGAATGATCTCAGAGTGTGCCACCAGACGTTACCGGTGATCCCATTACTGGTCTGACCCACATCAATGTTGCTATGGTCGTTATCGCCTATGTATAGATTACATGTAGATGTACCTATGGATGTCAACAGTGGCGTCAAAGGTTGCTTACGCTTTTCCGGGGTCTGAGTTTTGGGTGCGATGTCTATGTAAAATGTGCCACACGGGTCGGCGCCGGATACATACATACAGACAACAAAATAAAATAAATGTGGTTCGCCCTGCTTTCCCCATGTACCTCTTAGATACCTCGATTTTGGCTGACATGCTGTATGCTGACCCTGGATACATAAAATATAGGACTAGTCCTAACACAACTATCATGGCAAGTATGCAGAGGAACCATTCTATGATTGTCCAGGCTCTCCAGTAGTATTCACATTGCTCACGGTTGCGTTGTCGTCTCTCCAGGCGAGCCCTCATCACGAGGGGGAAATGTTCCATGGTGTGTGTGAGTGTATTCTCTCGGTCGATTTCGTGACACGGACAGTCAGACTCCACACACCGATAACACAAACGAGGAACCAGAGAGCATATGAAACCGCTCAGCTGGCACTCGCTCGTGACACCTTGTGTGTAGTGTGTTTTGGTGTATGTAGTGCAAGTGTGGTGCTGGTGGTGACTAGGACACGTCACTTGTTGTCATCTGTTGGTGACTCGGACACGTCACTTGTTGTCATCTGTTTCTGTTGGTGACTTGGACATGTCACTTGTTGTCATCTGTTGGTGACTCGGACACGTCACTTGTTGTCATCTGTTTGTGACTCGGACACGTCACTTGTTGTCATCTGTTTCTGTTGGTGACTTGGACATGTCTCTTGTTGTCATCTGTTGGTGACTCGGACATGTCACTTGTTGTCATCTCTGTTGGTGACTTGGACCCGTCACTTGTTGTCGTCTCCTTCTACCGTTTCTCCTTTCCTGTGACTACGACCTTGCAGTGGCTGGCGTGGACCCATGTAGCTCTCTCGGCGACCTTGACCGCTGACTGGGTGACGAGAAGCACCTGGTAGGGACCTTGCCAACGATTGGATTTCCAGCTCTTTCTCCGGAAATCCTTGATCAGCACGAAGTCGCCGGGTTGAAGGCGGTGAAGCGGACCAGTGGCAGTCGCTAAAGTGGATGATAGGTTAACACAATATGACAACATAGCATCCTCACACAAAGTTGTGGAGGGAAGAGGACATCCTGGAGCCTTGAGTCCAATCTGTGGAGGAGCCCCAAAAAGGATTTCAAATGGGCTGAGTTGACTCCGTGTTCTTTTCCGCATCCTCATGTACATCAGCACAATGGGCAGAGCTTGTGTCCATGACAGACCTGTGTCTGCACAGCATTTTGCTAGTTTGTTTTTGATTGTGCCGTTCTCTCTTTCCACCCCACCCCCACTCTGTGGATGATAAGCACAATGCTTTCTGATGTCCATGCCCATGTATTCTCCTATCTGCAGATTAGGCATGCTTCACAGTGCTTTTGAGCTGTTACTGTGAATCCCCTTGTGAACCACTCCTGATTGATAGACTCTAACATCCCCCCTTTTGACACATGATCCCACCCATGTGTCAACTTAGCGAAATGAGGGAAAAAATGTCTGGGAAGACATGGATTGGAATTTGGGCCAACCCAGATGCTGGATTTTGGGTCAAAAACAGCCCCAGCAGCCTTCCATTGAGCCTTCTCAACTGGCGTAGCTAGCTGCTGCATGGAAGTCAGTGATGACATTTTGTCAGTGAAGGAGGAGACAGGGATTTTAACAAATGAGTGTGCGTGAGGTACGAGAGGAGTCAGAGCAGCTGCCTTTGCGGCTGAGTCAGCAGACGCATTTCCTAGGGAAACTGGGTCTGTACTGCTTGCGTGTGCGGCACATTTACAGACTGCAACCTCAGATGGGAGCAAAATGGCATCTAGTAAGCCTGCAACCAGTACATGGTTAAGCACTGGTTTGCCATCAGATTTCAGAAATTGTCTACACTTCCAAATAGCCCCAAAATCGTGTACTACCCCGAAAGCATATCGTGAGTCAGTGTAAATAGTCACGGTTTTGCCTTCTGCAAACGTGCAGGCTTCAGTTAGTGCGATGAGCTCTGCTGCTTGTGCTGAGAGGTGACATGGAAGCGGTCCAGAATGGAGTACAGCAGAATCTGAAACAACAGAAAAACCCACCCGATTAGTGCCCCCTTGGTCGCGAGAGGCAGACCCATCAACATACAAAATGAGGTCAGCGTTGGTCAGAGGAACGTCTTTTAAGTCCAAACAATAAAAACCTGTCTGTCTTTTAAGTCCAGTCTAGGTGTGCACACCATGGAAAGTACGTCAACCGTCTTCAGGCAATGTTCAAACTAAATGAAGTCTCTCCTTTTGAAACATCATGTGTTGAAATAAACACCTGCAGTTCAAAAATAAAAAAATGAATTGCCTAATATTTTGGTTGTGGAATCAATTAATTTCTTTCTTTAAAGGCAAAAACATGAAAAAGCTAAGAGAAAAACCCTATTGAATACAATATTATTTGGAGCAACTTAATTTATAAATGGTTGTCAACTTAAAAACATGTGTTCATGTTCAACATGTGGTAATTAAGTACATACAATTTAAGATTATATTTAAATCATACGGTAAAACAAGTTGGAACTTTTGGAGTAATCAACTTAAAAACTTGTGTTTATGCTACCAATTATTAAGTAAGTGGTAATTGAAAACACCTCTGATTGTAGAGGAAAAGCCTTCTCCCCTAACTCAAATAACTTTGTTGCTTTAACAACATTTCAATAGAAGGTGTCTTAACTCAATAACCATCGATGCAACCTATTGCCTTGATTTTCTTTGTTAAGCCAAGGCATTTGTTTTTTAGAGTGTATGTAATACCTTTAGTTACTTCACAGATGTGGATGAATGATGTGAAATATAATCAAGTGTTAAATCAGACTTTAGTTCCACCTGGAGTAAATCCACCAGCTACCCTGCAGTCTACAAAGTCATTCAGACTAGCTGCACCTTCACCAGCTTTGAGAACACTTTCATGATCAATCATTATAAAACATATCATATATATTATTCTGAAATGGACCAATCTGCACAACGACTACTTTTACTGTCTTTACTTTCACTATATTCTGATAATACTTTTCTACTTTTACTTGAGGAAAATTTTGAATGCAGGACTGTTACTGTAACACTCTGGTACTTCTACTTTTACTCAAGTACAAGATCTGAGTACTTATAATTTCACTACAAGATCTGAGTACTTATTCCTTTACTCAAGTACAATATCTGAGTACTTCTAATTTCACTACAATATCTGAGTACTTATTCCACTTCTGGTAGTGTATTAGTCTGAATTGTAGCTACAAAATCACACAGAGCTGCATAAAAATAGAATAATATGTACACGTGTGTACAATGATTTGTAGGTAATTTTGACTACTCAAGACACCTCACTTATACATCTTCAAAGTATTGGCTTTCAGAATATTAAACTTGTTTCGGCAAATTCAGATGATAAAATACAACTTTGAAGCTTGTAACGGCATAATTACAAGCAGAGAACGGACTAATGTAACATCACAGCAAGCATAACAACAGCTGTGTGTTATGAACACATACGCAAGAATGACATCATCTGTCGCTTAGTGACAGATGATAAGCAATACGCTTATCTGAAAACGCTTTCCCCTGTCCTGAAATGACATGACCCAAAAATGTAACTGTTCTTTGTACATATTGGACTTTTTTACCATTCAGCCTTAACACAAACGTGTGAATGTGTAAGGTTTACCATTATATTCAAATGTGAACACAAATGTACTGTCTTTGTGTACCGGAACACTGAAAAATGCATTTGAGACATCTATGGCAGTAAATATGTTGCAGAGGCTGGAACTTGGGAAATAATCAGATAAGGATTCCGGACGAGCGTGCATGCACAGCTGCATTTACATCGTAAATCCTGGACAAATCTCCACTCGTCAGGAGGTTTGTCTCTGATCTTTTTGACAGGAAACACTGGAATCGTTACACGGAATAATGACCCCTTGTTTAAGCAGAGAGGTAAACACTGGCCGAATGCCATCAACAGCTTCACGTTTCAATGGGTACGGGACGGAACGTGAACATTAACCCTACGTCATATCTGTGAGCTGCCCAGAGTGAGTATGGCACATCTGAAAGTGCGGCAGGAAGCTCAGAGACATGAGAATTACCTTATCCTCAACCAACAGCAATGTGCGCAGAACGGCTACGTTCGTGCACATTTTCATTTGATACACGTCACGTGACATAGAGTACATGACATATTCTGTGTGTGTAGGTGCCCAATCAGTGACTGACTCCCAATCTTTAACGATTGGACCCAAATCCCTCCATCTATCAGTGGGGCCCCCTGGCTAGTGAAATGTGTGGACCGCCCCTGGGATTTGATACAGCTGGTTGTGTCTTGTGTGTGTGTGTGTGTGTGTGTGTGTGTGTGTGTGTGTGTGTGTGTGTGTGTGTGTGTGTGTGTGTGTGTGTGTGTGTGTGTGTGTGTGAGTCTAACAGAGATAGCGCTACCCAGCGAATTCCAATACATTTTTAAACATGAGCTCATCATTCAAACATTGCAAAAAACTCTCATCATAGTATCTACAATGCATCATTATCAACAACGTTAGCAGTAGCCTACAATGCAAATGAGAAGTTTCCATGAACACAGCAGGTGGAAAAACACGTTGATGAGTCAAACGCAACAACTCCTGAGAATCAGGATATGTCAGCAGCCCATTGATACACATTCACCAGTTATTTATCATCAAATGACACTTTTTTGAACCATCGTAGGAGATGGCTGTCGGACTTTAAGACCCTCATTTGTGGAAAAATGAGGTCCAAGCCGAACCGGAGAATCAGATCTCTGCCCAGTAAATGTGTTGGGCAGGCAGATGATAAAAAAAAAAGTGGTACAGAAACTTCTCCTTTACAGTTACTCAGCACATGAATAAATATATCACTAAATTTGCATTCAGGCAAATCTGCCCTTTCCTTTTTAACCACAGACATGTTCTCTAATTCTTCTAATTTCTCAATAGCATGTATGATGCATGTGTGTGTGTGTCACTTCCCTGGTTAGAAGCTGCTGGCATGGGGTCCGTCTCCTCGGACCGAATTCCCTCCTCCTCCACTCCCTCCCTCGACTGTCAGTTTGAAGAATTGTCTTTGTTGTGGTCCGATTTATCCGATCAAAAGTTATTTTTCTGCTTCTCGTGTGGGCATTCAGCGATCCGATGACCCGTCTGTCCGCAGTTAAAACAGCGATTGTGGTTATTGCGGTCTCTTCCCCGTCCTCTGCCTTTTCCTCCCCGGCCTCGGGAACCTCCTCGGTTCCCTCTGCCCTGGCCATCACTTTGGGTCCAGGTGGTTGTAATAGCCTGGACCATGGTGAGCTGGCCGGGGAAAGGGGAGCATGTAGTTATTCCTTTTTGGAGGTGTTCTTTTCTGTAGAGTTCAGCTTTCTTCGCGTCTTTTTTCTTTTTCTCTCTCTTGTCATGGATCTTTTTCAGTCCTGCTTCTTCTTCTTCTTCATTTTCTTTTCTCTGTCTCTCTTCGTCTCTGCTCCCTCTCTGTGTGTCTTGCTGTGCAGCTGCTCCAGCGGCGGCTGGTATGTTGACCTCTGGTCCAGCAGCAGCAGCCCCTCCAGCAGCCTCCTCAGCAGGTAGCAGACGGGGGGAGGAAGGGGGGAATGGGGAACTTAGGTGAGGGAGAGGGTCCCGCACGCCTGAAAACAGAGGATAAAGGGAAGCATGTGGTTTATATTGTGGAGGAAACACAAAACACCTTTTTTTATTCCTTTTCAGTCTTATCCTCAGCCTGTATCTTTTTTATTGCCGTGGCCAATTGCCTTCTTTCACGGCACTCTGCTTCATCCTCCCAGTATTTTAAACACTTTCTATGAGTGTCCAGTTTTTCCAAGTCTTTTACTTTAATTGTACTCTTCTTTTTCATCCCATCTCCATACTCTTGTAATTTATCTCCCAGGTTTTTGATTTTTAATTTACTCAAAGAACCTCCCTTAGGAAATCCGAACATTTCCGTCCATATATTTAATTTAGACAGACTTTCTTCACCATATTTTGCTCGCATGACATCTACAATCGGACCCTCAGGAGAATGTACAAATCCCCTACCCTGCTTTGCTCCCATAACAAAGTCTTTAAAGTGTTACCAAAACACTCCGTGTTACCAAAACACTATTTTTCATCCGTCGATGCCAGATATTCCAAATATCCTACTTTCGAGCAGTCCCTCTCATAAATGTCATGTCGAGTTTAATTACGTTTAACTTTAAACAATTTAGACTTTGTACATCTCACCCAGTATTGAAAGCCCCTTTTAGTTCGTTGGATCTCGTGAAGTCAATCGGTTCCACCCCTCGCGCTGGTCCCCTCGTCCCGTACGGTTTCTGTCGGGGTAGAGGAGGATCCAAAGATCCCGGAGCTAGCAGCCACCAGCGTCCAGAGGTGTTCCCAATCGAACATACAGAGATCCTGCCGACAACGCCATTTGTTATGGAAATCTAGAACCCAAACACGGCTGGAGAGTACAAGTCAAAGTGATCAAAACAAATAAATGGTGAATCGAGAAAAGCTGTCTTTTGGTTATTTATTTGAAGCTTCAAATACACGATACAATAATATAATTATGTCACAAGTCGAACAGAGTATAAGATAGTCTGCGCGAGAGTGAGCAGAACAATGAAAAAGCAGAGATTATATAAGAAAAGAGTGGGAATGTTATAACTCTTGTGTTCACACGGCGAGATTGTTTATGAGACACCTTCTGGCCTTGAGCAGATAGCATAACGGTTCTTGTGTGACTCCCAGTCAGCTAAAACAGCTGTGGCCTTGCAGAGCCTGGGAATAACCCATAAGAGAATATAATAATAATAATAGTAGAAAGCACATCAGGAAATAAGAAGCATTTGGTTTAAGCATATGAAGGATATTACATTACATTACATTACATTACATTGCATTTAGCTGACGCTTTTATCCAAAGCGACATACAATAAGTACATTCGACCAGGAAGACACAACCTTGAGGAAAACAGAATCATATAAGAACATCAGGTTTCAAAGAGCCAATCGTTTCAAGTGCTGCTCAACTGGCTAAGCCAGTCCTTTATTAGTATATAAGTGCTCTGTTAGCAGTTCTTTGTTAGTCATTCTATCGCTCGAAGTGGAGTCGAAAGAGATGAGTTTTCAGTCTGCGCCGGAAGGTGTGTAAGCTTTCTGCGGTCCTGATTTCAATGGGGAGCTCATTCCACCATTTTGGAGCCAGGATAGCAAACCCACGTGTTTTTGCTGATGGGAACTTGGGTCCCCCTCGCAGCGAGGGTGCAGCGAGCCGTTTGGCTGATGCAGAACGTAGAGCACGTGCTGGGGTGTACGGTTTAACCATGTCCTGGATGTAGGAAGGGCCAGATCCATTCGCAGCATGGTACGCAAGTACCAGTGTCTTGAAGTGGATTCTAGCAGTTACCGGAAGCCAGTGGAGGGAGCGGAGGAGCGGCGTGGTGTGGGAAAATGTTGGAAGGTTGAAGACCAGACGAGCCGCTGCATTCTGGATGAGCTGCAGAGGTCGGATGGCACATGCAGGTAGACCAGCCAGGAGGGAGTTGCAGTAGTCTAGGCGTGAGGTGACGAGAGATATAATAAGAATGATATAATAAAAAATGTCCACTACAGCCTCCAGGGGTAAAAAACAGTTACACACTTTTCACACACTTAACCATACTTAGTAACTTTGTGAGCCAAGTGAAAAAAAAGCAAGAGGCATAGAGCTGATTTATAGCATTAATATTTTTGGGGCCCATCATTTTGGGCCCCACAATGCATCTGGGCCCCACACCGGTGGTGTTCTCCTGGTGAACTGGCCTCACAAAGTAATAAACATGAGTATACTAACACACACACACAGAAGGCCCAGACAGGTGCAGAGGACCTACAATTTCCACACTTTTGTTAGCCCTGGGTCCAGACCCAAACATCCTATATGCAGTGGCGACTGGTCATTAGGGGCAGGTGGGGCACAGCCCCACCTAGTGTCAGCAGAAAGTATTAAAATAATGATTACAATAAAATGCAAAAAATAAATTAAAAAATATATAAAATATATTTTAAGATCATGTCTAATCATCTGATTCGTCTGTACATTGCTGTTTTAGTATGTGTTCTTCTAATTAGTGTCTACAGTGTGTGCCTATTGAGCTGTTTAGAGCCATGTGGGACAAAACCTGATCCTGCCCCTCCCTCTGACTGTCTAAGTGAATGGTGACTGCAAAAACTACACTGCGCATGCTCAGAGTATTTTCCTATTTAATGTGTGTGGCAAAAAATAATGACCATAGGGGCAAAGTGCTGCCATCCCCACCATACGTCATCTCACATAATTCAGAGCTGATTGGCTGTAAGTACGTGTGCCGCGAAAAGTGTGGTGTGTGAAGAGGAGGAGAGAGAGCTGCAGTGAGGCGTCCTAAAACCAGGAAGTAAGCTGCGCATGGCTTCCCTCCACAAAAAAGCAACGAGATTTCTCCATAGGATTTTAGAAAATAGCTCAAAATAAGATCTGTGGGAAACGTAGCTGTTAGATAAATGTACGTTTTGTTCAGCCGGATAATATCCACATGTCTACCCTACTTTTATCATTTTCGAATCAAAAATCTATTGATTAGATTAGATTTATGATAGACTTTTTAAACTACAATAAGATAAGGAGGACTTTTACAAAAAAGTAATAGAGATTTGTGTCCAGAAGGATAGGCAAATGGACTTCATCTTCAAGTCAAGGTAAGACTGCAATTTTATTGAACATGGGATCTTACTAAGAGAGAACAATTCAATATTTAAATGATAAAATTACATTTTTTTGGGTATCCTTCTGTTGAACTGTCTGTTTAAAAGTAATTGAAGCATCAGACAAAAAAAGCTTTTGAAAATAATATTATATTTTGATTTAATATATTTGTAAACCTGAAGAGTCAGAGCCAGTGCCTCACCAGCCATGAACCTCTCTGCAGAAGCTTATATATAGACATCTGAGTTTTTTGTGCCCCACCACTTTTGTACATATAGAAACGCCACTGCCTATATGTAATATAAATGTGTAGGGGGGGTGTACAGTGGGTGGTCATTGAAAATGTGTTCTGATATACTGTATGTTCTTCACAGAAAATAAGCCAAGGCCATTGAGTGTGAGTTTGAAAAATTATTTATCATATCATTTTTCTTTAGCTAAATAATTAAAACGGGCCCCACAGACCCGAACACCATACATGGGTTAATTATATGCGACCCACTCTATCGAAATCAGTCGGAAGTCGCAACGGCTCATTTCAAAATAAACGTGGATTTGCGTAAAATAGTTTCTGGGTTTTGTTTTGTTTGATTATAACTAAACAAAGTATTGGCTTTCAGAATATGCAACTTTTATTTCCAAAATCACACGATAAATACATTTTTGAAGCTTGGAAAGGGAAGATGGCCGGCACCTCTCACTCACACTCTGCTCTTCTGCAGCGCTGCCCCCCCTCCCTCCGGCTGAAATTATGAATGTAAGGCATATAGTAATCATAGATAACACGGCAGGTTCCGTGACAGTTTGTTTTCATCTGATTTCAAATAAACAAAGTATTTCAGAATATTAAGCTTGCAAATTCAGATGATAAATACAACTTTGAAGCTTGTAACGGCATAATTACAAGCGGAGAACGGAGTAACTTGACGTCAAAGCAGGCATAACAACAGCCGGTGTTTCTCGTGAGTGTTTTCCCCGGAAAACAAACACAATACACACAAATGCAAAAATACACAAACAAACACATCATACACACACACACACACTCGTGAGCTTCACCCAGACGAGTAATACAAACGAAAATATTGGTCATTTATTAGCTGCTTATAATCAATCAGATCGATGGATTCCAGAGAAGAGGAAACTTTGAAGGCATTTTTCTCAAAATGATGACTCGGTGACAGTCATTGTGACATATTTTGCTTAATATTTGGATTACAAAACAATCCTGATATCATTGGAAAGCTATAAATCTCCTCTTTCCAACAGTCTACTCAAAATGTGTCTTCGGGTCAATGCATGATTTCGATAGAGCAGGTCACATATCAGAACACATTTTCAATGACCACCCACTGTACACCCCCCCTACACATTTACATTACATACAGGATGTTCGGGTTCACTGGACCCGGGGCCAACAATAGTGAGTAAATTGTAGGTCCTGTGCACCTTTCTGGGCCGTGTGTGTGTGTGTGTGTGTGTGTGTGTGTGTGTGTGTGTGTGTGTGTGTGTGTGTGTGTGTGTGTGTGTGTGTGTGTGTGTGAGACTTTTGTATTTCTGCCCCTGCCATTCCCGCACAAGGATGCAACATTGTTGATCAATTCAAGCACTGACACCTGTCTGCTCTCACATTCCCGCATTATGTTGTGCGGGAACTAATCTTTATTTACACTCTATCCGAGCTGCAAATTTGGGGCAAGACAATAAAAGAAGCTTCGCCAGTTTGGGTCCTTTGCACAACTGATCAAGATGGCCAACAGATTCTCTGCTCAGAGGGCCTTGCAAATGATTTTGGAAGAGAGAGAGAACCATTTGATGATGATGTAGAGGAAGAGGTTTCAGAATGTGAGGATAACATTTCTGATAATTGTGAGTCTGACAGTGGCTTTGAAGAAGAGGATGAGATTGAGCATCAGCTTGTTACAAAAAAAAGATGAGCCACAGGACCAGGTGGTCAGCGGGCCAAAAAACAAGTAGCACTTTAATTCATTCATTCATTAATGTGATCTAACAAAAGTAAACATCTTTTGAGTATTTTAACATAAAATAGTTTGATTGTGTTGAATTGAAGCACAACAAGGCAGCAGGTCCAAAATATGAACACCACACAAGGGTTAAATTCTGCTGTGATTAAACGCCATCATGTTCCAAACCACATCAATGATTATTTCTGAAATAGTATGGAACTCAAATGCTTTCTCTCTCGCAGGGTTTACCACAAGGTGAGTTTTTATATCCTGCCACATACTCTCTCCAGTACAGTGTTAGCTCTGAGTATTAGCGATGCTCGCTAATGTAAACAAAAACCATATTATTTCCAAAACACGTCGCACATTGTTTCTGATAGAGAGACGTTTCCGATAGGGAACGCTGCCAGGACTTCAATGTAAAGCCAGCCCATAATTTAGTAATGACGTCAAGTTCTCAGGAAATCTGTACAACCCGGTATCATGGCAAGACGTGAATATGTGACGATTTCTCATGCTGGGAGACGTAAAGATGTCACGATTTCGTCCCTTCAAACATGACAGTTACACGATATTGTTAACACGGCCCAACCCGTGGAGATATACCCGGAAATGCCAAGCAAATACTACCCCGACGGTCGGTTCTTATTGTCAATATTAATATAATAATGATTTATTTTGTAATAGTCACACTCCATTTCACCAATTTTCTTGTTGCCCCAGCTGATCGACACCTCTTTTAGCAGAAACAAAGGCTACATTAATGTATTAAATCAATGTTAATCCATGTGTGTGGATGTGGAATTAACGGACGTGACGTTGTGGTTCATGTTAATTTACAAACTCTTCAACTAGAACCGTAGTTATTACATTGCATTTAGCTGATGCTTTTATCCAAAGCGACTTACAATAAGTACATTCGACCAGGAAGATACAACCTTGAAGAAAACAGAATCATATAAGTACATCAGGTTACATAGAGCCAAACATTTCAAGTGCTACTCAACTGGCTTTAGATAAGCCAGTCCTTTATTAGTATATAAATGCTCTGTTAGCAGTTCTTTGTTAGTAATTCTATCACTCAAAGTGGAGGCGAAAGAGATGAGTTTTCAGTCTGCGCCGGAAGGTGTGCAAGCTATCTGCTGTACTGATTTCAATGGGGAGGTCATTTCACCATTTGGGAGCCAGGATAGCAAACCCACGTGTTTTTGCTGATGGGAACTTGGGTCCCCCTCGCAGCGAGGGTGCAGCGAGTCGTTTGGCTGATGCAGAGCGAAGTGCACGTGCTGGAGTGTAGAGTTTAACCATGTCCTGGATGTAGGAAGGGCCAGATCCATTCGCAGCATGGTACGCAAGTACCATTGTTTTGAAGTGGATTCTTGCAATTACTGGAAGCCAGTGAAGTGAGCGGAGGAGCGGAGTGGTGTGGGAAAATGTTGGAAGGTTGAAGACCAGACGAGCCGCTGCATTCTAGATGAGCTGCAGAGGTCGGATGGCACATGCAGGTAGACAAGCTAGGAGGGAATTGCAGTAGTCTAGGCGGGAGATGACGAGAGCCTGGGCCAGAACCTGCGTTGCTTTCTGGGACAGCTGGGGACGTATCCTCCTGATGTTGTAAAGTGTGTATCTGCAGCAGCGGATTGTAGCAGCGATGTTTGCAGTGAAGGACAGTTTGTTATCTAGGATCACACCCAGATTCCTTGCAGTCTGAGTCGGGGAAACAACAGAGGTGCCGATGTTGATTGTTAGGTCAAGAGTGAGACAATCTTTTCCCGGAAGGAAAAGCAGTTCAGTCTTGTCAAGGTTGAGCTTGAGGTGATGAGCAGACATCCACTGAGATATGTCAGCTAGACAAGCAGAGATGCGTACGACGACCTGGGTCTCTGAGCGGGGAAAGGACAGAATTAGTTGGGTGTCATCAGCGTAGCAGTGGTATAAAAAATCATGCGGGCTAATGACTGTTCCGAGCGAGTTTGTGTACAAGAAGAAGAGGAGGGGACCAAGAACAGAGCCCTGAGGGACCCCTGTTGTTAATTGACAAGGGTCGGACTCGGACCCTCTCAAAGTTACCCTGTATATTTATATTTATATTTAAAAACATTTTAGAAGGCCTCACAAAATACTTTAATGTACATTTAAATGTGAAGGAATGTGTGTATAACAAAATACATCCGTCATTAAAAAAATACCGGAAACAGACGTAGGCAAGGTCCTCAGCTCGGTGATTTGATGGTTTAGCCGCAATGCGCGTTGGGAAATGGTGTTTATGCGATGTGAAATCCAAAAACATTTTATAAAAATAGAATAATACTTTATTCCGAGTGTGCTTGCTTTTCTCTTTGAAAGTCATCACATAACGGCATTGTAATACACGGTTCGGCTGCATTAAATATTACATATCTGCCGTAGTTCTCTATTTATAAAGCCCTGATGAGAAGACTTCTAGACAAACAGGAAGAGCTGCCACTAAAACTGAAAACGTGACGTGGATCATAAATATATCAGCAATAAAACAACATCTTACATTTCTTTTCACACAATACGTCTCCTTGCAGTATCAACACTAATTCGGCTGACTTTTATATTTGATCCAATTGGTAGATAGGCTGTATTCACACCATAACGGTGCACAGCTGATAGAAAAGGACACCTAGTGGTTAAAGCACGTTATTGAATTGTATTATTTTATTATTTTTACAAAAATGAAGCCATCAATAGCAAAAACAGAATTAACTGTCATTAGTAAATCACTCAAATAAAAAGATCAAAAGTGGTTTTGTTTTACATATATTTTATGGATAATAATAGCAATCTAGCAAATCAGTGTTATCACTTATAACACTGATTTGAAAAACATACAGAAAAAGTTAATTCACTGCCCTTAATAAAGTATTTAAATATACATTTCAGGTGTGCTGTTTTGTTTGGATAATTAACATCTGGCGCTCTTTTAATGTCCTTTTTGATTATTGTTACACCAGGTCTTGTCAAAATCTTTATTCCATATTCAATATCCATTAATAAATAAAACAGCAATTTTACTCCACTACAATTCAGAGGTTAATCTGGTATTTTTACTCCACTACATTTATTTTAGTTACTTTGCAGATTCTGATTAATGATGTGAAATATAAACAACCCTTAAATCAGGCTTTAGTTACACCTGAGTAAAATTCAGGGAAGGTGATTGTCAAATGCCAACAATGAGGCGAGAATGTGATAGTTGGTGCTTGAGAAGACTAAACATTTATCTGCAGATCCCTATAAAGTATTTTCATTACTCGTTATTCTCTACTAATAGTTAATTAAAGACCGTATATAATGGCTATTTTGCAGATCCCTTTCAAGATTTCAAGATTTTCTAAGGTTTATTGACATATCATATACACAACTAATTTGTTTAACGTGTTTAAACCACTAGACGGTGCACACAAGGTACACACAGCTATAATAACTTTGTATTATTAGTGTAGGACACGTGTGTATGTATAACATCTGAAGATGTGTAGTTTTATTCATGTTTTCACATAATTGTACAGAATATTGCTATATTATTTCACATGTTTTACTTCTAATATCTGATTTGTAAAACGTCACAGACAGAAAGGTATATCCGTCATTTAACAGTAAGCTATTGAAATTCTGAATCCATAGATGTGTCTCCCATCACCCAAAACCCCTGGCTATTCTCTCAACTCAGTATTTACATTCTTATATTAAAAGAAAATCAGTAATATCTTTAAAAACTACAAGTCCTTTTATATCAGCTGTGCACCATTATGGTGTAAATATAACCTATCTACCAATGAAAGTCAGCCAAATTAGTATTGATACTGCAAGGAGACGTATTGTGTGAAGAGATATTGAAGATGTTGCTTAATTGCTGATATATTTATGATTTCACATCGCATGAACACCATTTCCCAACATGCATTGCGGCTAAACCATCGAATCACCGAGCTGAGGATCTTGCATACGTCTGTTTCCGGTATTGTTAATTACGGATGTATTTAGTTACAGTATCATATTGCTATGCGTGTACAGGTATATTATGGCCGGCGTATTGCTGTCAGAGAATACACTACACCTAGAGCAAAGACTCCAATTAATATATACACATTCCTTCACATTTAAATTTAAATTTACATTAAAGTATTTCATGAGGCCTTCTAAAATGTTTTTAAATATAACTACGGTTCTAGTTGAAGAGTTTGAACATGAACCAAAGCTGTTGCCTGGCAACACAATCGCACAACGTCACGTCCGTTAATTCCACATCCACACACATGGATTAACATTGATTTAATACATTAATGTAGCCTTTGTTTCTGCTAAAAGAGGTGTCGACCAGCTGGGGCAACAAGAAAATCGGCAAAATCGAGTGTGACTATTACAAAATAAATCATTATTATATTAATATTGACAATAACAACCGACCGTCGGGGTAGCATTTGCTTGGCATTTCCGGGTATATCTCCACTGGTTGGGCCATGTTAACAATACTGTGTAACTGTCACGTTTGAAGGGACGAAATCGTGACATCTTCACGTCTACCAGCATGGTAAATCGTCAAATGTTCACGTCTTGCCGTGATACCGGGTTGAATCTGGATCAGCTCCATGGTACACCCGTATTTAGAGATGTGGGTACGAAGGAAAAGAGAGAGGGTTTTATTTTCTGACACGTTGTAAGTCTCCTTACACACCGGGGACAAATATTTATTTATAATATACATCAAAAAGTGCATTTCGCATAATAGGTCGCCTTAAACATTATAACACAATATTGACTGTCAAAGAACCAATAGGTTTTGCTTTTATTGAAGGAAGTATTATGCTCTTTTTCCCAGGAACATAGTCATGGTATTATCAATGTTATCATGAAACACCTAGAAGCTAGTAGGTATGATTCACTGCGACTGTACATTAAGATAATAATTGATCATTGCACGTCATTGATTCAGAGCACCACTACATTTCACACTTCAAAATAAAATGTAATTTCAAAGTTTCATTCACAATGTTGTGTCACTCTTGCTTTCCTAGGGCTTTGAATAACGGAACAGTACCTTTACAATGCAAACTTCTTTTAATGCTGCCTGTAGGACCTAAACTATTCTGATTTCAAAACTCACCATGTCTGTTGCACCATCTCTTACAATATCATCCCAGTAAACTGCATCGTTTCTGATTATGTGCTGAAAATCCTATAATAATTGTCAGATCTTTTGAATAAATAGCCCTGAAGAAATAAAGTGTACGGTTCCATGCATTGATTTAGATATTGGAGAATGACTCTGGCGCACCAGCACTGGCCGAGTTTGCAGCTTCTGACGTATGGTAGACGTCTGAAAGACAAATAACAAATTGTTAGTAGGGAAAATATATCTCAGTAAATGAAAAGAACTGCTCAATTTAAAATAAAAACTTGCATCTTCTTCCACGCAGTCGATGGAACAAGTTCAGTCCAGTGGAGGAAATGCCACCACTTGTACTCTAAAGTAGAAAACAAATGTTATATGGTATAAATAGGTGATATCTTTGGTATGTAATGGGTAGAAACATTATGAACAAGAAAAACTGCATACACTTTAAAATGACTTACTCTGGTTGTATTGGAGCCTGTGCTTGTTGTAGGTGATTTTCTTGCGAGGATAGAACGGATCTACAGGAAAATCAAATTCATCTCCATCAACTTATGTGCGATTTGGAAAGCATTCAGGAAGATTAACATTTGTAAACAACATTTTAGAGAAAATAAGCTTACTTGCTTTATAATTAGCATTAACACTCTAGTGAGCTTTAGAGGGGCTGCTAAGCATATTCGCACAGTAGGCTACATTGTCTCCAGCACTGCCCTGGGTTACACTTTGTTATCTGAACTCTTTCCAACCAATCCATTACAGAGAGAAGTATTTAACAAACATCCTCTATACACATGTAACAATTACCAGTTTACCTTAAAACAATGGATTGAAAAACAAAGCTTGAAGCAGTAAAAACAAGCTCCACCTATGCCGAACAACAACTGTAATAACATTGAGTTCTCTGAGGTTCTCTGGGTAGCATCAATGAATGTTTCACATTGGCAACATCTACGGCGTCACCTCATCAGAATACTTTTTGCAAGTCACGATTGGCTGGAATACAGCATGTCATCATTGTCAAGGAAGATAGAGACCCTCTGTTATGGCTTCACCAACCATTTGGTGTATTTTTAAGCTTTGAATTCTAGCTCTTAAGTGACAGGAAGATAGTTTTAGTGATTCTAAAATGGCGTGTGTGCTCCAGTGAAGCTGATGCACGCTAATCCTGTGCAATCCTTCATTCATAGCCCTTGAGACGGCATTACCTGTACGTTTTTTATTTGTTATATATATATCTATACTTTGAGTGCATTCTCGTAATTAGATTGCAGCCAGTTATATGGAGTGAGCAAGTTCATTTCACACATGTGTATATCAAGGGCTTAAAACTAGGCAGCCAGTATTTCCAAGATCCAAAGCTCTTCACTACGAAATGGTGGGCGAAAACATTCTTCCAGTAATTCTGTTAAAATTGGCAGGATTTGTTTTTCTTGTTCTCTTCACTTTGGATAATTGTTTTTCCATAAAAAGTAACGGCGTCAACACAGCCTGAGGTACAGGACATAAACCAGGTGGGCGGGGTCAATAGCCAGATTAGCTGATTAGCCGGCCTTCTATTTATTGTGTTGTGTACTCTTGCTTTGGCACTGGGCTTGCTGTAACATTGTAAATGTTCCTGCCGTTGGAAAGTTAAGGACTTATGATTCTTGATGTTTGGCTTTGTTAACAAAGTTGTCAACCTGCTAGTTTTTATCTTAAGTAATGCTAACATACCAAATGCACACTCAACGTTATGGAGTAAATTTCAATTCAAATCTTTAACTTGGGGCACTAAATCACAAAAGGTACAGAAATCTCTATCATTTTGTTTCAATGCTTCATGATAACCTCATTATGGAATATAAAATATGATAACAATAATGCTAAAACTGATATGACTAATCCTTTTTCATTACATGATATTAAGTTATAATCTGGTATTTGAACCTTCTGGCAGGTTAAAGGATTTGAATACTTCTACTACTACTATCAAAAGAGGAATCAATCATCTATCCACAATTGTTAGTTTAAAGACAACATACCTTTGAATCGAATAGTGTCCCAAACACTAAAATGAAGAAACCCTGAGGAAAATGAAATAACACGCATTTTTCTTTAACATCAAAGAAATTGACAAAGATAGGTATTATATAAAAATACTGCTATGTATGAACAAGTTGTTATTTTGTTATTTTTAATGGTTGCAAATACCTGTAGTGAATTGAAGAGTGCAAACACAATGTGGAGTCCTCTATTTGTCGAATCTAGCATGGTCCCCACTCCTAAAGACCAGGTCAGTCCAAATAAAGGAGTCAAAATGGCCACACACCTTAGAATGACCACCAGCGTGTGCCTTTCCTCTCTTTGCCTGGCGTCTCCCACGCCTCTTCTTAGCATTTTGAACAGGACCACGATTACGATAATGATGTTGATACAAACTATAGTTAAGGCAGGTATCACAAACGCCAACAGGGCCCTTGTTTGCTCCCAGTTAAGCCAACAAGCCTCTTTGTTCCTGATGTATCCTTCTCCTGGTGCTGTGGCGGCAACAGTAACAACAGCTATGATCAGAGGGCAGCCGTAGCCTAATGAGAAGCCAATAGCCAGCATGACTGCCTTGGACATGTGGGAGAAGACCATGACTGTCCGGTAAAATAGCAGAAGGCCTGAAACTAGCATCCAAAAGAACACCGCAAGGTAAAACAAGTGCATAAAAAATGTTGCTGTGCTGCAAGACTCAACTGGAACATTATAGTTATTCTTCTCCGGGTTTTCAGCTGGGTTGTCGGCAATGGAGGCACCAATGATAAAACAGATGTCAGCGATCAACAGAGAGAGGGCAGTGTTAATGATGGAAACATGACGCATGAAGGCAGTGCTATTTTTAGTTATGGCTTTCCAAACGTATCCTTCGATAATTAAACATATAACTAAACTTGCCAAAGAGATCCCAACTCCAACGTAGGTGATTATATCCAAGAGTTCTGCTAATTCTTTAGGGATACCAGTTGACATCAGAATTGAAAATGAGGTGAGATGGTCGCATCTGCAGGTTACTGTGTCATTTATATCGGAAATAAACTGACACCCCTCACTATCCCAACCACCCCTGTTGTCAAACAGTTTAAAGTTCCAGAAGACACACTGAGGATCTTGCGTCAGAGTCGTGTTTAACTTGGTGTAGCTTAAAGTAACGTTCGGAATCGTTTCATTTACTTTATTAGCACCACAGCTGCGTTGATGGCATTAACTGGGTCAGTGTTATTGGTGTTGAAGAGGCTGGTGTTAAAGCTGGAACTCCGTACTGGCATAACATTATTTAGGGTGAAGAAAGTAATAGTGGTGATTGAGGCATTGCTAAAGCCGGTGTTAGGAATGTCCAGGACAACGCTGGTGTTCAGATTTGCGGAGAACGAGATAAGGTCAGGGTCAAAGGTGCTTCTGTCGAAGAGGATTGCATCAGTCGCAAAGGTAAATGTCCCATTTATTTGACCGAGAGGAGTTCCATCGAACCCAGTAAATCAGAGCTTGCGTTGTTGCTTTCGTTTGCATTCAGAGCTGTCCAGGACTCTCTTGAATCCTCACCAATAATGACATCAACTGTTTGAAGGACATTCTGCAGATGAAGACAGATTTCATTGTGAGGTTACATCCGCATCAAAAAAATATACGTGAACTGCTCTATAAAAATCAGTCACATCGACTCCGATACACATTTTGAGTTATGTACATAACTAGAAAGAGGAGATTCTTAGCTTTCCGAAGATATACTTATTGTTTTAGTTTTGCAAATATTCAGCGAAATATCAGGATACTATTTTTTTTAAATGGCCTTCAAAGTTTGCTGAAAATAATTGTGTTTGTGTGTGTGTGAATTTTCCGAGGGGGGTAATGTATTTATTGTATAAATGTGATATATACTTTTCTAGCACCTCAGGCTATAATTATGTGTATTTTCTACATTCCTGTTCATGTGTCTTCTCGCAATTATCACTGGCCCCGTACATCTCCTAATCGCTATAACCAACCTGCTCTCGTCTATCCCACATGCTCCACTGACATCCAACATCTAGTTTCAGGCGGCCTGTGGAACTGCCAGTCAGCTGTTCCTAAGGCTGACTTCATCTCTGGCTACGCCTCCCTGCAGTCTCTGGATTTCCTTGCTCTCACTGAGACCTGGATTACTCCATCCAACACATCCACCCCAGCAGCTCTCTCCACAGCATATTCCTTCTCCCATACACCCAGACCCACTGGCAGAGGAGGGGGCACTGGTCTCCTGCTCTCTCCCAAATGGAGCTTTTCCCTCTTCAAGCTACCTAACTTCACTCCTTCCACCTTTGAATTCCATGCCGTCACAGTAACCCATCCTATACAATTAACCATTGTTGTTCTCTACCGTCCACCAGGCGCCTTGGGGGACTTCTTGGAGGACTTAGATCATCTCCTCTCACACATCCCTGAAACTGGCCCTCCCGCTGTACTTCTCGGACACTTCAACCTCCAGACAGGGAATATAGACGAACTAACATCTCTGTTAACCGCCTTTGCCTTCTCACTGTCTCCGTCCCCACCAACTCATAAAGCTGGCAATGTCCTTGATCTCATATTCTGAAGGAACTGCTCTACTTCGAACCTCTCTGTAAACCCGCTCCACACATCCGATCACTTCTTCATTTCATTCTCTCTAACCCTTTCCAAACATAACAAACTAATCTCTTCTCATCCTGCACCTGTCCGCCGTAACCTCCGTTCCCTCTCCCCCTCTACCTTTGCCTCATCGGTGCTCTCAGCCCTCCCTTCCTCTGACTCGTTCCAACTCCTGCCTCCAAACTCTGCTGCAGAAACTTTCCTCTCTACTCTCTCATCCTCTCTGGATTCGCTCTGTCCTCTCACATCTCGGCAGGCTCGTCAGTCCCCTCCTGCTCCCTGGCTAAATGACGCACTGCGTGCTAATAGAACCGTCCTTCGGGCAGCAGAGCGGAAACGGTGGAAATCCAAACACCGTGACGACCTCCTAACCTATCAGGCTCTCCTCTCCTCTTTCTCTGCTTCGATCTCTCAGGCAAAAAGCACTTTCTTTCAAGATAAGATCCAATCTTCCTATTCCAATCCCAAAAAACTATTTTCCATCTTCTTCACCCTCTTGGACCCCTCCAAAGCTCCTTCCCCCTCCTCCCTTCTGTCAAGCGACTTTGTTAACCACTTTGAAAAAAAGGTTGATGATATTCCCCCTTCTTTTTCTGACTCACCTTTACTCACCGCTGGGTCACCTGACCCTCCTTCCACCCACACACCAACCTCCTTTTCCCCTCTCTCGCCAAGTGAGGTTCTTACCCTCATTACCTCTGCCCGCCCTACCACCTGTCCTCTAGACCCGATCCCTTCAAACCTCCTTCAGACTATCGCTCCTGATATTCTACCGTTTCCCTCCCATTTAATCAACACTTCTCTAACTTCTGGTCACTTTCCAAACAGTCTCAAGGAGGCAGAGTAAACCCTCTCCTAAAGAAACCCACTCTCAACCCGTCTGATGTTATAAACTACAGGCCTGTCTCTCTACTCCCGTTCCTGTCTAAAACACTTGAACGCGCTGTCTTTAAACAACTCTCCTGCTATCTCCATCAGAACAACCTTCTGGATCTGCATCAGTCTGGTTTCAAGGCAGGTCACTCCACAGAAACTGCCCTCATTGCTGTCACTGAGGAACTGCACACTGCTAAAGCAGCATCCCTCTCCTCTGTCATCATCCTATTGGACCTGTCTGCTGCATTCGACACGGTGAACCATCAGATCCTCCTTCGCACTCTCCAAGAACTTGGAGTTTCAGGCTCTGCACTTTCCCTCCTCACCTCATACCTCAAAGACCGTACCTACAGGGTAACTTGGAGAGGGTCCGAGTCCGACCCTTGTCAATTAACTACAGGGGTCCCTCAGGGCTCTGTTCTTGTCCCCTCCTCTTCTCCCTGTACACAAACTTGCTCGGATCAGTCATTAGCCCGCATGGTTTTTCATACCACTGCTACGCTGACGACACCCAATTAATCCTGTCCTTTCCCCGCTCAGAGACCCAGGTCGTCGCACGCATCTCTGCTTGTCTAGCTGACATCTCTCAGTGGATGTCCACTCATCACCTCAAGCTCAACCTTGACAAGACTGAACTGCTTTTCCTTCCGGGAAAAGATTGTCCCACTCTTGACCTGACTATCAACATCGACACCTCTGTTGTTTCCCCGACCCAGACTGCAAGGAATCTGGGTGTGACCCTAGATAACAACCTGTCCTTCAATGCAAACATCGCTGCTACAACCCATGTTCCCACACCACTCCGCTCCTCCGCTCCCTTCACTGGCTTCCGGTAACTGCTAGAATTCACTTCAAAACACTGGTACTTGCGTACCATGCTGCGAATGGATCTGGCCCTTCCTACATCCAGGACATGGTTAAACTGTACACCCCAGCACGTGCACTCCGCTCTGCATCAGCCAAACGACTCGCTGCACCCTCGCTGCGAGGGGGACTCAAGTTCCCATCAGCAAAAACACGTGGGTTTGCTATCCTGGCTCCAAAATGGTGGAATGAGCTCCCCATTGACATCAGGACAGCAGAAAGCTTACACACCTTCCGGCGCAGACTGAAAACTCATCTCTTTCGACTCCACCTCGAGAGATAGAATTACTAACAAAGAACTGCTAACAGAGCACTTATATACTAATAAAGGACTGGCTTATCTAAAGCCAGTTGAGTAGCACTTGAAATACTTGGCTCTATGAAACCTGATGTACCTATATGATTCTGTTTTCTTCAAGGTGGTGTCTTCCTGGTCGAATGTACTTATTGTAAGTCGCTTTGGATAAAAGCGTCAGCTAAATGCAATGTAATGTAATGTAATGATATAAAAGATTGATATTCTGGAAGCCAAAACATTTTTTTTTACAATCAACCAAAACCCCAATTGCAATGCGCCGTTGGGACATCGGACTGGTTTCAATAGAGCAGTTCACATTTGTTGACATAAAATACATATCTAAACTAAGATAATGCTGATGGGACGGATTAACCTACCTCTATGACAGGTTGATTGACTACCAGAGTATCAATAAGTGCAATGTTGCCCAGGATTTCCACGATAGTTGATATGGTATTAGGTGACTGTGTTACATCATTCTTAATCACTTTGATCTCTTCACTTAGCTTCTCCACAAAACTTGGGACATCCTCCTCCTGCAACCCCTAAAGTAAATATTAAAAACACATACATTTATATAATAAGAGATTGTAAACCATGACAAATACAGAGATGTTTATTTTCTGGCAACAGCTGCACATTTTAAGCCACAAAAGTACAGAAGAGGCTTCCTAATATTTTATTGGTTTTTGTCTCATATATTTATTATGCATAGTTGGAGGAATCTGGGACTTAAGATGTTAATTGCCAAAACTACACTGTAGCTACTTTGCACATTACAATAAAGCCTTTGAATCTTTAGTCTACTTAATCTGAGCCACCACAGTTCTGACAAGTTTGTCCATCTTTGTTGAAAAAGTATTGATATTTATGTGAATCCTGAAATTGATGATTTACTAGAGGGGAGGCGTGTTACTTTTAAACAGTTACAGCTGATATGCAGTGGTGTAAAGTTAATAAGTACATACTCAAGTACGAATTACTGTACTTAATTACCATTTTGAGATACTATTCTTTACATTTGATGCTACTTTGTACTTGTACTTTTATTTGAGTATAATTTGCAATGCAGGACTTTTACTTGTAACATAGTATTCCTACACTGTGGTATTTCTAATTGTACTTAAGTACAAGATATGAGTACTTCTTCCCCCTCTGCTGATACGACCTATGATTGTGTGCTGCAGGAGGAGCCAGTAAAAATAATCATTTCACAACACATCTGGTCTGCATCTGTAACAGTCATTTTAGCCAAAGCATACACATAATGCATGATGCATACACACAAAATAACCTGCTCTATGACAAGACTCAAGTAAACAAGAGATATAGTGATGAACAATGATCCACGTCATTATTTAAAATGTAAGCCACAATAAGCACTTCTTCATGAATCCAGGAGTTTGCTCCTAGAATCTGTCAAAAAAAGGATCTGAAAAAAAAATTTTTATTTTCCCTAATTGGTTTTTGGTAGGGAAAATAAACGTTTGAAAGCAGAAGTCCAGGGCAAATAAGTGCAAGTCTCTTCCGTGCGCATGTCACAAAACGAGATGCATTGTGGGAAATGTAGTTTATGGGCAACCTGCTTCTGTAAAGTGGCATGTAACCGTATAATAAACGTATTATATTCTTTGCATGCTCTTGCGGGGCCGCATAAAATGAAGTCGAGGGCCGGATTTGGCCCCCGGGCCTTGAGTTTGACACCCCTGTGTTAAAGGGACCCTATAAATGCCCATTTTCAGGTGTATATCAGTATGTAGTGTTTCTACTGTGACATGTCTCCATGCTCTAATGTTCAAAAAGCTCTTATTTTTTTCTCATACTGCCTGTGCTGCAGCACCTCTTTGCAGCCCAGTTTGCTCTGCTGGCTGGCTCTGTTGTGATTGGTCAATCGCTTAGAGATGTCCCGCCCTTTAGCCTATCACGTACAATAGGCGCTTTCACACCGGAGTACTTTTACCCGTACTTTTCCCGTTTAGTTCCGTTAGTGCCTGGAATTTTGCGTTCACACCAAAAAGAGTATATTGGAGAGAACTGAAGAGAACTTTAGGATTTAGCCTTTGCAGACCATTTACATGCACCAAAACTAGATAACACATTAAAGGGAAACCCTCAAAAAGCATAATAGGGCTCCTTTAAAGATTAAAGAAGTGTTGCTGCAGAGCCACACTTTATATAAAAACAGTTAGTTACAATAAGTTACTGGACAGCAGAAGCCGTGATGGAATGTGCTGATGTTGGTCGAAAATGTGGGTCTTTTACAACAATACAAAATATTATAACAAATTAGCTTGGTACATATTTTCTCACGCGAATGTACTTCAGATGAAATAAAATAGATACTAAATGAAACTTCTCACAAGTTCAGTGGATTATCTTGAGCAACTGGTATTGATTTCTGCTGTTGAGTTGATTTATAAGAAACCTGACGTTTAGATTTCCTTCATGATTTGTTGAACAGATGGTGTCTCAGAGTTGACAGGTGTAGTTTGTTAGAAAGAAAATAGTTCCTGGATACAATTGTTGCACAACATGGAATATCTGGTTACGTAGAACTAGTGAACATAGGACCGTTTTTTGAATGACTTTATGGTATACTGTGTGTTTTATAGATTTAAAATGGAGATGAATTGTTATCCCCAGCTGATCACTTACCTCTGAAGAATCAAGCAACTCCTTGATTACTTTGATAACGCAAGTGTCCTCTACCAATATCCACTTTCCATTTTCACACTTCGCAATATTTTCCCCCACTTGACCTGGAGGACATTCTGTACTAGATTGTTCGCCTTCTCTTCCATCCCCATACTCATCATCTTCACATGTAAAAGCTTAGGAGATAAATAATAATCAATTAGTATTACTTACACAACATATTGGGGAAGAAGACTGCAAAGGAAAAGCATAGTCACTTTTGAAACATTGTACTTACATTCTTCGGAAATGCTCAATGTTGTTACCCGTCTATAATCGAGATCATCGACCTTACAAGTAAATGTTAGTGACGTTGGTTCACCGCAGGCTACTAGCGGGTATGCATATGTGCGACAGAATGAGGTTCCATTTTCAGTAACAACAGCATCTGCGAACATTTAACAGTGTTGTTAATAAAATAAACTGCTATTGGATGTGTGTTTTCAGTATGGTCGGATTGAGAAGTTTTCTGAAACATTTTTAAACTTACCGAGAGCAAGTGAGTCTTTAAACCACTTCACCTTAAAAGGGACTGCACACAACACTCAAGTGGTACTGTTTGTCCCTCCGTCCCCAGACATCTAACGGGTATGTGAGACTTTGATACTATGATGGGAGGTGGTTTGATATCATCTCCAATCACGTTCCTTTTTTGTTTGAACTGCAATACGTCGCCCATCAGAGTGCATTGGTAAAGTCCTGTGATTAAGATAATAAAAACAATGATTACATTGGTATGCTGTAAAAGAAAAAGTTAAAAGAATGATACCATTAGTATATTAAATAGTGAACATTCCAGTCCACGCAGCAAATTAATTTGTCTATTGGCATCAATAAAAAAAGCTGTTATTTTACTTATTTTTACTAGCTTTTGCTTACCAATATCCACCACAACATCAGCTTTCTCTATTGTTAGAACAGACGTTGTGTTAGAATTTGTTATTTTTCTCTTTCCAGTCCCCTCAATTACCCTTTCACGAAATGTCCACTCGACACTACTTATTTGTCCCACATTAATGCTGGGTTCGCACACCAGTCTCATGCGATTTCCATTATAAATTGTGGCGTTACTCCTTAATTCATCTTCACCTTTGGAGAAAGAAGAACACATCAGTTTTGTATTTATACAAGTTAAACCAAATGTAAATACCTACTAGCTATGTTGGACTTACTGTTGTACAATGCAGTGACAGAGCCAATGACAGGGGCAATAGTAGAGGTTACTGCTTTTGAAAATGCTTTATTTGCTTCAGCCAATTCTGCAGTTGTAACCTCTGTAGTCTCAACAACAAACCCTGTAAATATGCTTCCTTCTCTGTAAGAACAAACACAAAACAAAATGGTGGTGTCAAATGTGTACGGATGTCCTGCCTCCATATGTCTTAAATGCCAGAATTGCCATACCTGAATCCTGTCACAGAAACACCAATAAACCCTGTGATTCCTCCATACTCCGTGTTTAACTGTGGGAGAGATACGGTTCATAACATTACCAATTCAACTGAAAATACAAGTTACAATTTGATATGGTATTTATCAATGCACTTACCACTGCTTCCATGTTGTCTTTAAGATTGTTGTATTCAGCACTTGTTGGATCGTTCAATGCTTCTGTGAACGTCTCGTTTAATTGCACTGTCATTTCCAAATTGAACCCTGTTTATTTGAAAAGACAATAAAAACAAGATCAAACAATTCAGTTTGTTGTGATTTAAAGAATATACTAGCTAGACACGAGAAGAGAGGAAACAATTGTGAATCATATTTTAATTTGGTTTGCATGACTTGCAGATCAAGGGTATAAAACCCATGTCTCTATACAATGCAAATATCCTTTTCAGAAACAGTGTTGAGATGTCATGTGGAAGGTAGCAATTAAATAGCCTGACCTATATTCAAGCAGAACTGCAATTTATAATTCATCAATTAATTTTTGAATGAATGACATATACGTCCATTTACACCCTGAGGTCAAAGCCTTTTAAAAAATGAACCCTGTGCTGCATATTAAAGTAATATCATAATTTTAGACAAGCTTAGCTGTCAGCATATGTAGGCTGCAGGGATGTCACATGAATGTTATCATTCAGAAATATATTCAAAACCCACAGTGAAAAGTAGTTTAAAAGACTGTTGACATCAGAAAATAGTTTCTTTCAAGTCTTGGTGACCAAGGGGAAAAGATACAAATCTATATGTATTTACCAAAAAAAGGTAATGGAGCAGTCGTAGTTGTTACTGCAGGTGTATCCTTGGTAGCAGCAGCAGTAGTTGGTTTAGTTATTAGTATTGTAAAAATATTTAATTTCTTCAATTTCGTATGCTTAACTGTAATAAGTATGATCATCTGTAGAGGGAAATACCTTACGTGAAAGTGAATTACAGAAAAATGTCTACAAATAACAACCAGGGACGAGTTATCAAAACGCTTATTGCTAAAAACAGGTAATGATGGTGGTTGAAAGAGATGTTGGCGTTTGAAAGACTATTTTATAAAAGTGTGTTACTGTTGACAGTATGAGTCAAGTTATTATAGCCTTCATTACTTGCTTTAAGACATTTAAACTGCACCGAAAGTGTATCTCAAATACAATATACCATGGTGTGACTACATTGTTATAAGCAAGAAGTTCATTGGAAATATTCCTGGATTAGGTGAGATCAGTGTTAAGATGTGTTTTGGCAATAGATGTTGGGTCAATTAATCAATTCAATTTTATTTGATTCTGATTCTCTAACCAGGATTCCAAATATTCTGATTAAACTTGTTAAACATTTTAACACTTTTTTTGGATCTGAAAAAAGATAAATACAACTTGTACGTTCAGCTCTCCCATTAGGAGAGATGACTTAATAGTTTCACACAATATGTTTCCAGAAGGTTTTTGTCAATACAACATTTTGAATACATAAATACTGGACAAGCATTTAACATCACTGAAACTTAAAGACTGACTGAATTGTTTAAATAACAGCTTAATAATGATAATAATAAATCCTGAATATGTATCTTATGTAACAATTAGTATATTTCTCTTACCTGTTGTTGGAGACGTTGTGGTTGTTGGAGACGTTGTGGTTATTGGAGACGTTGTGGTTGTTGGAGACGTTGTGGTTGTTGGAGACTTTGTGGTTGTTGGAGACGTTGTGGTTGTTGGAGACTTTGTGGTTGTTGGAGACGTTGTGGTTGTTGGAGTGGTCACAACTTTTATAGCAGCCATTGTTGAGTCTGAAAAGACCATTTCATAATTTAGTTGGGAATACACACCTTAACAAGTCAAGTAGATCATTCGTACATTTAGGTTCAAGAGCAGGGACGAGCCTTAAAAACCGCAATGATCACCTGTGAACCCTACCAACACATCTGAGCACCATCTTGAACTACTCGACGACAGACTTGAATCATGCCCTCAAGCATTATCACAGTATTTGTGTCATTTCGCTATCCTTACCTCAGACTTTGATTCTGTCAAACTATCTGCTGGCTGACAGGTGCAGCAAAGGCAAGCGTATTGCCCTCCTTGGTTACATCAATTATGCCATTTGCAATTCCTAAAAAAGACCTTTCCCAGGAGCAGTCGTAGTTGTTACTGCCGGTGTAGCCTTGGTAGCAGCAGCAGTAGTTGGTTGAGTTATGAGTATTGTAAACATATTTTAATTTCTTCAATTTCGTATGCTTAAAGGTGGGGTAGGTAAGTTTGAGAAACCGGCTCGAGATACACTTTTTATATTCCATGGAATGCTCTTAACATCCCGATAGCAATGAATATCTGAAGTGCTTTGACAAAAAATCCATAAAAAAACGTCATCTCTGGAAGCCGTAGCGCTGTAAAAAGCATGACCAATCATCTGAGCCGGCCCGGCTAAAATAACTGGATGGCCTACCTGCCTGTCAGCCTTCCATATGTGCACAAACTTGGTTACATGTGTCTTTGGCAAGATTTGTTGTCTTGCAATTGCATCTCCTTCTTCTACGAGCTCTTTATCACCAAACCTGAGGATATGTGCTAGAAGCCATTCTTATAGCTGTTGTTCTTTGGTGGTCTAGGAAATCCATACTCAGCTCAACACCAGTTCACCAAAGCTTATAGTTAGGGCTGATTAGATTCAGCCCCTAGTTTTGCTGATATAGGCTTAGTTTGTCGGGGGACATCTTACTTCTTCCTTCTCTCTGTCTATACCCGTGTACACTCATGTTCCGATTAACCCAGCTTCCCCAAATGTCTTTCTTTTTGGTGTCTATATACGCTGGGATCCGGAGTCATGGATGATCCTGCGGTCCTGTGTCCTGGATCGCGAGCGCTGGATCTTGAGTCGTGGCTGTGGTCCTGGATCATAGGTCCTGGATGGATATCCTCGTGGATTCATCTTCCTATTATACACACATGCATTTCCAAACATTTGGACTACCTATGTTGCAAATGTATTATCTTTTCAATTTACACACGGCATCTATTGCACGTCTGTCCGTCCTGGGAGAGGGATCCCTCCTCTGTTGCTCTCCCTGAGGTTTCTCCCATTTTTCCCTTTAAACTGGGTTTTCTTTGGAAGTTTTTCCTTGTACGATGTGAGGGTCTAAGGACAGAGGGTGTCGTATTGTCATACTGATATTCTGTACACACTGTGAAGACCACTGAGACAAATGTAACATTTGTGATATTGGGCTATATAAATAAACATTGATTGATTGATTGATTGATTGATTGATTGATTGATTGATTGATTGATTGATTGATTGATTGATTGATTGATTCTTTGGGCATCCCACATTTCTGGTTACCACCACATCATTGCTGAGTCATTGTATTGTTTCTCTTTCCAGAATATCAGACGAGCCCCAGAATTGGATCTCCATCCCATACCAGTCCTACCATTAAACTAGTCACTGGCCAACACTGTCTTTTTACTTCCCATTCCCATGTTTCGCTGTTGACCAAAAGCTTACAAAAACAGGCACCTGCTCTTAACGTTACACAACTACCACTCACTTCTGACCTTTTCAGCCTTTGCATCTGTTCTCTAAGCTCAGGCTACATGTCTCTCATTGTTTATATAACCTCAAAACCCATTTTTCTTACCGAAACAGGAATACTGGCCTAATGCATTGAGAAAAAGTCAACAGCAATTCAAGCATTTCCTTAGAACACTATTCGAGTTATTCTGATCAAACCCTACAGGTCCTCAATCACTGTTCATCTCAAGCATATACATTCTTAATAATCTCAACAATCCTCATCATGGACACACTCAACTCAGCTGAATTTAAATAAGCTTGTGTGGAGTTTATACCAATTGAAGCAATGGTTGTTCGGTCTGACAGAACAATATCCATTTTTGTTAAGCTGAAGAATGAATCTGACAAGACACCTAAGAAGATATCTGCCAACATGGTGCAGTCAGATACCTATCGTTATTTTCCCCAACCCCTTTCATAACAAATGAATCATCAACCCATTGTCGTAGACAGTGAGTTCCTGTGGCATTAGTAACGATGTGCCCCGCCCCCACACTTTTGCCACGCCCCCTAACATATCATGAACCATTTGTCATAGACTGTTGTGGAAAGAATCATTGCACTCAGCAGAGAATTCCTATTTAATTGGGGATTACATACTATTACAATAACATGGAATTCCATTACCACAGCGCCATTTTGAGACAATCGCTATTAAACAAGAAGGTGTTGTAACTTAAAGATACATTATCCAAACTGCTCAAAATAAATAAATGAAATACTGTCTTTTAAGTCTTACTTGTTGGTGATGGAGTTGTTGAAGTAAGAGTGGTTGGTGGTGGAGTTGTTATAGGAGGAGTTGTTGCTGATGGAGTTGTTGAAGGAATAGTTGTTGGTGATGGAGTTGTTGAAGGAATAGTTGTTGGTGATGGAGTTGTTGGATGGAGTGTTGAAGGAGTTGTTGGTGATGGAGTAGTTGTTGGTGATGGAGTTGTTGAAGGAATAGTTGTTGGTGTTGTGGTTGTTGGGATTGTTGGTGATGGAGTTGTTATAATAGGACAAGCTGTAAAATCTATAATAAGTGAAAGAGAGAGGAGTTCTTAGATAATTGCTTCTCTTTGTTGTATGATGCATATTTTAAGAGCTTGAAAAAGGGCTATCAGAATATAAAAATATGTTATAGTGTTCAATAGATGTGACCAAATGAATTAGTGATAATAATATCATGATACCTATAGACATTTAAAAAAAGAAATATAACAATATTGCGCTTTAGTGGAATCTATCTTTACATTTGATTATTGTGCTTTGTATCTATTTTACTGCTAATAAAAATAGATGTACAAGAAAGATAAAGAAAAGTCTGTTCCCATAACCAAAGTGAAAAAGAAAAATGATGGATTGCTTACATGATATTATCATTTGTATTTATTATATAACCAGAAAGTTTGAATATCACTCACTTCATGTTCTGGATATAACAATTTAAAACAGTCGAGTCATCTTAGGCTGCAGCCACACAAGGACGATAACGGAAATGCACCAAAATCGTTATCAAAGAAGTCCACACGCAATATGCACCAGAAACGTATCCGTTCACACGAGACAGCTCCAACCGCTGGAGACGCTGTAGTACATATGCTGGGCCTGTAAGTGGCGCTGTACTTCTTCCACAAAATACACCAAAAGCAGCGAAGAAGACTTCTCGCGCATGCATGGTTGGGGTAATTAAAATAGCTAAGGGTGATTATCTAACTTCTTGAAGTGTGTGTTTTGTTCCTTTCATCGCTCCATCACAGCGGGCGGTGCTGCAGGTTATCATGCAGAGCTGCGTGTCTCCTCTCCTGTCCGATTAGACTTCACTCGCGTTTATGTCCATATCGATCAAATCTAGCTGGAAGCTCCTGCTGGGTGCACTGTCCTGCGAGATACCGGGACCTGGCTCGAAACACTGGGGCTATTGCGTCATCGTTAGCAGGAAATGATCGTTATATGGCGTAATCAAGGAGCCGTTTGCCCCCCCCAGAGCGTTTAGTCCGCAGATCAACCTTGGGACCCGTTATCGTTTTCTGCGTTTCCATGTCGGCCTTGTGTGGCCAAACCGTCTATCTGATAGAGAACTGTAGTAGAAACAACTATAAAGGGTGAGACTAATAAGATAGTTTCAACTGTATTGTCACACGCACATTTTAAAAGCTTAAATTAGGGCTGTCACAACTTTCGCAATAAAAAAAAAAAAGAACGCTGAATTATTTATATCATATTATAACGTGGTTTATTAACATGATATACATAGCCTACTGTACTTACTTATATGTCGTGACATCGCTAGTTTGAACAAAACTTATTATATATTTCTGAGTATTATATTTAAAAGAGTCACCTTACATTTTTACATCTCACTATTGTGGTTTGGGGTTTTCCCTTTCCTGTATTGTGTTATATAGGTGTTTGTGCATGTTAATGGTCTGCGAAGGCTACAATTCCTGTGTTCCCTCCAGAGGGAGTTTCTCTCCCACACACTTTTCTACATTAAAGCATGGAGACATGTTACAGTAGAGGCAGAACATAGAAATACAATCCTAAAAGTAAACAAACCTGCAAACCAACTTACCGTTTTGATCAGCAGGCTGGCAGTATTGTCCATCAGGAGGAATGGCATTGATGCATCCACATGTGTTGCTTGTATTACCATCACATTTCCCATAGGTGTCACACTTATCACACGGCCAAAGATAGTCATTTTCACAGTGGCACTGAAACCCAGTGGTATCTTGGCTGCAAACTTTAAAGAGAATAACATATTTTCTCGTGTGAAAAAGGCAGAAGTTGGAAATAGATATTAAAAAAGGATATAATGCATTTGTTCTTACCTGTGGTGATATTGGCATCTAATATGTTAACTGAGGAGCTGATCTGGACAGGAAAAGTTAAACTGTTCAGGACGTTTCTCAGCTGATCCACATCGCTGGTATTCACCTCGATAATAATCTGGTATTCATGAAATACTAAAGGTACTGTAGAAAAAGACAGTCCAATTAGAGACAATTATTTATAAGTAATTTGTTCCAAATTTCGGTCATGTCATGACATCTGGGAAAAATTGCTGAGTGATGAAATGCAATTATGGTCATGAATAGGTATTCATGTTTCTCTCTGTTTTCTTTTCATCTTGTCATATTGTTTGATATTTTCTGTTTGCTCATTTCGATTTGCTCATGTTTGTAATCCTATAGTAGGCCTAGTGCTGCGTACCTGGACTCACATTCAGGTTCAGGTCCGGACTCAAGTCCAGAGGTTCAGGTTCAGGTCTGGACTTATAAGTCCGGACCTGAACCCACGTCTTGTGTCAAGTTGTGTGAGTAACTAAAGTGAACTTATTGTGAGCTAATTATCAATTGAAAATTAACAATAATCAACTCAAATTCAAACTCATCAGGTTTATTGTGCTCCCATCTAACTTGTGTCCACATTTCTCTACAAAGTACAAATGTAAAAAAAACACTTTTTGCCACTTAGTCTACAAATGACTTATGACAGCAACTACAGTGAACTACTACAAAGTTCAAACATTTATTTCATTTACCAAACTAAAGTAACCAAACAGTCCCTGAGCTGACTGAGCCTAAATCCCTAAAACGTTGCTGAAAGGTAGAGTGTAGAGTAGAATATACGCATTACACTGTTACACACCTACTATACAGTATACACTGTAGTGGCTGTACAGTCAGAGTGTACTGTACTGTCTGTACACCATGTATTTTCTACAACTCTACATGTGACATTATACAGTACATACTACATACATAGTGATGTACATACATACTGTTAGAAATTAAAATCAATGTTGATATGGCGTAATTTTGAATTAAATACACTATTTAATTTAAATCAGTTTTATTCTGAAAAAACCGGAAGTTCACACTATTAAATTAATACTTTTATTCTGAAAATTCTTCACTTCCGGTTAGAATTAGCATGTGGCGAAATGCTACGTTTTCAAACCGTGAATCGAAGGTGAAATGACATGTGATGTTGTACACTGAGCACACTGGGATTAGCACTCATTTATTGACGCTGAATAACGTTTATCAGGGAATGTTTAAATAACCACAGACACCAGAATATACGTCAGTGCTAGTTTGTTTGCGAGTCCAAGTACCGGTTCCCGACGTTCTGGTTTTAACCGGACTTGAACCGAAACTTTTTACAAGTCCAGTACCGGTTCGGCTTGCCGGTACGCAGCACTAAGTAGGCCTATTAAATACAAGGTCACCTTGAGTGAGAGAGAATTGAAAGGACACAAATACTTTTTTTAAATTACAGTGCCGAAAAAAATACCAGTAAATATTATATCCATATGTGTGATGTTACTTTAAATGTAAAAGTGTATCACCTGTCTGTGGCACGCAGTACTGTCCAGTGGTAGGAATATTGTTGATACACCCACACGTGTTGTCAATGATGTCATCACAGGCTCCGTATGTATCACAGTTGCTTAATGACCACACATACTGTTCCTCACATCTGCACTGGAAGTGTGTACCATTTGGGTAACAAACTACATTAAAAAGAAAAACAATTAAACAGACATTATAATCAGTTATAGTCTTACCACTACTCAACGTTCCTCTGCCTTACATGTCAAGATGTATCCATTCACACACATTTATAAACTGATAGCAGGATTAACAAGTTGACAAACTGGACTCAAGAGGATCTATCTAATGCTTATTTCCACATGTTGCTGTGCCTTGGGCAGGGACGTGCACAGGCATTTGGAGGGCTGTGCCTTGGGAGATACTTTGCCATGGTTTCTTTGCCCACTGCAGACAGAAGGAGCAGGACCATTGATCTTCGGATTAGTTGACGACCAACTTTACATCCTGAGCCACAGCCAACCACGTAAATGATATGCAGCAGTTTTTTACATCCACAGACTAATTAATTTATAGCGTAGTGCTTATTGTATTGAAGGCCAGTCATTCCAGAACGCTGCATTCTCATGATACACGGGAAAACGACTCTGCACTGACATTGTGTTTCTATGGAGAGAGCGATGCTACCTGAATAGGCGGAAGAACTGCCTTCTGTATTGTGCATGGCTCCAAATTGTTGCCAAGTTGAAATTATTTAGAATTTTACCTGGTTTGTCATCTGATTGACCTTTGGACTCACAACCAATCAGATGACAGCTGTATGTAGCGGCATAAGCTAGCACGGGAGGTAACCATACTGGCTGTTTTCACTGCAAGGCTCTGCGCCCAACCACGTGGTGAGAAAAGAGCAGATTTATCTGCTAGCATAGCACAGCTGGCATTTGATTGGTTGCGAAGGTCAGCGTTAAACAAGGTCGATGTTTAAATTATTTGACCTTTGAGTGCCGTGTTTGGCGACAAATTTGAGTGATGCGCTTCCACCTAGTCGGGCAGCACTGCTCTCTCCAAAAAATACACCACGTGAGCGCAGAGCAGTTTCGACGTGTATCATGTGAAAGCAGCGGTCAGAAAGATGTCCATGACCAATATTCCAACAGCAGATTACCCCCAAAAACCAACCACCTATTGTTTGAAGGCCCCTTCGCTCCGAAGATAAACCCTCCCTGCGCAACAAACAGAAGCAAATAGATTATTGTTATGCAGACTGATGGACCTTCATGATATTGTTCCTGTTGGGAAAGGCATGACCTGCTCTACTCCACCCTTTGCCAAAGTAAACTTGCCAACATAAAAAACTCTTGGCAGGCCCAATCTGATGACACCACTCTGCCTAATAATTAGCCATGTACTTCTGTTCCTTGGACTGAGACTAGGTGTTTGGTTTCTAGGTGCTGGACGAATAGGCTTTAGGTCCAATGGGACATATTTTAGATGATATTGTGTTGAGGAGTAATGGTCTGTTCAAACCATAGACTGTATATATAAATGGACGTAGTGTCCGTGACGTCACCCATAGGATTATGCAGAGTTGCCGAGAAGCCCTTACTAGGCGGAGTCGGCCACTAACGGCCCGTCCACACTACAGCTTCAAAAAAAGCTTGGAGCTGGGCGTGTCTGAAGCTTGACCAACAACCAAATACATGAATCTCCCGCCCCTGACACACAAGCAGCGGTTTGATTGGCTAGAGCTTGTACTGGCATATGATTTGATTGGCTGACGCTTCCACCGAAAGCTTCAGAAGCTTCAAAAGTTGAACATTGCTCAACTTTTGCAGCCTGAAACGCCAGGAAAGCTCCGCTCTGCTTCCCACAATGCAGTTCAGCGAAAAGTGACGTCACTTTTCACCAGACGCGTTGGAAACCGTTTTTGAAGCTGTCGAAGCTGTAGTGTGGACGGGCCGTAACGGCTCGACAGTGACGTCAGAGTCTAACTCCCGCCTGCTCCAGGCTGATCCAAATAAGGGCAAAGTGGCGGAGCCGAGGCGGGACCTGCTGCCTCCGAGCTGGAAGTAACAGAGCTAGCTCAGGCTAAGAAGCTAAGCTAACATGAAATACATGCATACCAAGTTACTGCGGGGCACTTTGGTTTTGATAAAACAGTGTAGTTCCACTATATAAACGTTACATTCATAATCAAACGAGACAATCTGCAAGAGAATTAGATATTTTTTTGCCGCTTGGTTCAAACATTCCTTACTCTGGACATACTGTACAGTATGTATTTCAGACTTGGAATTCTAAAAAATGAAACTTGTATAAGATTAATAATTGTAAAGAATCTTATTGTTTAACTTGTGCACACGCCTTGCTAGTGCCCTGTCTGAGAAGCCTTGGAGGTTGTTTTTTTTTACATTCAAAAGTATGTGGACATTCTTGAACTTTCCAAACTTGCTTCACCTCAATGAGAAGGGAACGTCCCAATTTTAGAGGACGACTGTATAATATAAAATAAAGTGTGTTTAAACAAAAATTGTTTAGTGATGTGAAGGTCACGAGAGCATATTCTCGCATTGCACTTTGTCCACAGTTAATAAGTGAGCCATTACTCTGTAAAGACTTGAAAGATAATTGAATTGAATTGAATGTATCACATGGTCAAATGTCGGGAAAAGGACACAGTACACTTCAATACCCAGACGCCCTTTGTCTTGTCTAACAACATTTTTCCCCCATGCTTTTACCACCATGCTTACCTGTGGTGATGTTAATGTGTGTGACTTTCACAGTTGGACCCAAGGCTAGGGAAAAGCCACCTGCATCCAGGATGCTTCTAAGGGCGTCCACGGCCCCAATATCAGTCAAATTCAGGTCAACATCCACATCGTACTCAACCTGAGCCAGAAGCGCTGTAGTAAAAAAACAACATGATTTAGGGTCTCTTTTGGTTAAAGGACATATCAATGTAGAGAAATCACTCAAATTAAGCAGTAGTCATTTAAAGTAATACTTTATGTGTTTTATCTTAGAGCTAATGGTCTATTAATGATCCCTCTAAATGTACAAAATGTAATGTCTCTTATTTAAAAAATGTAGCCACTGCGACCGTTCAAAAAGAAAATGTAGGCTTTCTTGGGTTAAAAGGTTTTTGTGCATGTAAATGGTGTCCCCCCCCATAAAATCACCTTTACCTGCTCACTCACTAGGCGTTCAAGAACCTTGGCCAGAACTGGCAATTTAGAGATTGGTCTATAATTATTTAATGAGGTGACCTACCCTCCTTTTAGTAAAGGTAGGACATAAGCTGACTTCCATACTTTATTCAATATTCTTTAATATTTAATAATGAGACTTACCACTCCTTTTTCCCCTGGTGTGAGGTATACATGATTCTTCTTCATTGTGTTCCTGAGACAACAGATAGGGTTCAGGTTCAAATAATTGCTTTGTGTATTGAAGGCTGTGATCACATATTTTCTGTAGAGTATTGTAAACACCGTTGACCTACCGGTAAAACCTGACTTGAAGATTCAATTAAGTTCCCTGTTTTCAAAATGGTTAGTGTCAGGAGAAGGGCACAGATGGACAAGCATGTCTTAAATATTGCCATTCCTTTTAAGAAAGTGGGACAGAAAAGAAAAAAACATTATTTAATCATACCACCCAGCTTTACATTGTTTGTATTGTTAGATAATTACATAGATATTGAACACTGTCATAATTATACCTTGTTCTTATACCACAGAACAAATAAAGGTCAAGCAAATTGTTGAGGGTTTCTTAACCTAAAAATTATCTTATTACGTCATTGGATTCATCTGTATAGGTGTTCTGACACCATAGGGTATTGGCACCCCCTAGTGGCAAAAGTCGGTACTGTAGCTTTAAGGCACCAAATAGCGCGACTATCCTTCTTGTGTTTTAGTTTACACAGCAATGCCATGCAGAGCACATCGTAGCTCAGTTCTATACCACAGATCATTTAGTTTTAATCCTTGGAGCAGATCTGTCTGTAAGTACAAACTGACCTGTGTGCCAAGTTATGTGTTTCAAAAATGTGGTTTAATTGATTGTGTGGTTTCAATGTTTAAGTTAAGCTAAGCTAACTAGCTGTTAAGCTAACTAGCTGCTAAGCTAACGGACATAGCTCATTCTTAGCATAGGCTGTTGATTATACTGCACTCTATTTGCATTATGTTGCACATGTATTATTTCAATTGTGTAACTTGTGTTGTATTCTTCTGTTTATTCTTGCAGTTTTACAATTTCAAGCCTCAGTAAATGGTCACCTCAACAACTGTCTTCTGAGTCTTTGTTAGCTATCTGTTAAGCTATGCAGTGCGATGCATACGCAAGGGCAGAATAATAGGCCTATAAAGATGCATTTCCAATCATGACTTTTGGTTTGGCCACCATTTTAAGAAATGTGTACAAGCTATATTTTAGAAGAACTATATTTACTTATCCAAATAAAGTTTAGCTGGGTAACCAACACATTTATATACTTGTTCTTTGATCAATTATATAAATTATATTTGATTAATTTCTATGCAATGAATTTCCAAAATGTATTTGTCTGGGGGAGTTAATTTTTGTATCTACCTGCCGTACTATGTCATGTCAAAAGTTAAATAGATAGTGTAGTTTTTATTTACAGACAATTTGACACAACCTCACGTTGTTTTCAAGTAAACATACCTTTAAATACTTGTCCTCTTCAAGTTAACTGCATTGGACAGAGACACTCCCACATAGTGTTGGCTGGCAGTCAACAAGATCCAGTGTTGCTGGATGGCACAACAACAGAAGATTTATCAATTGTAAGAAGATTAAGAGACTAGTTCAGAATGTGAAGAGTGTGAAATATATTGAAGGCACTGGACATGTCAGCTTGACAGTAGGATGTGGCTACGGCGGCCTTGACACTGGACATCTGATCAGGATCAGGTTATCAGTTAGATAATAAAGCCTGTTAACCTGGTTCTGGTCTCTTGCAGTTTTCTGGTTCCTAGAAGCCACGCAGCAGCCTCAGATCGCTGGATTGCTTGTTGTTTCCAAAAGTGAATTAAACTTTTTATTTCAACAAATCCTCTTCTTTTTCGTTGAACTTTTTTTAACTGCGGGAGCAAGACTTCTCACAATGGTTCCTGAACTACAGACAAGGATGGAAGGAAAACATTATTATTCGTTAGGCAAAAAGCAGTACCAAACTGATATTCACACATATTCAAAATCACATGGTAAAATAACCTAGAACTGGACCTACTGTAACCCTAATTGGGAAATAAACATATAGTCAATTGGCTTGCTCTCCCTTCACTGCAAGTTGGAACCAGGAACCCCTAAACAAAAACAGCCTGTTTGCTATCCTGGCTCCAACATAGTGGAACGACTCCCAATTGATATCAGGACAGCAGAGAGTCTTCATATCTTCTCTCACAAACTGAAAAAGCTACCTGTTGCACTTTTAACCTGGCCATTCAATTATAATAAAAAAAAGCAATTGAAGAGCCAATTTGAAACTAATGCACCTGTATGGCTGGCTTATTTGAAGCAACTTGTATTGTCGTTCTGAGTTTGTATCTTTATGGTTTACTACACTTATTGTAAGTTGCTTTGGATAAAAGAGTCAGTTAAATTAAATGTCATGTGTATACTAATGGGAAAAAAGCGATACAATTCCCACAGTTGCAAACACGAGTAGTACGTTAACTTTCTGATGTAACCAACAGCCATGACCTGACATGATTAAACTGCAGCCAAAAAATCCTTTCACATGAAGGAAACCCCTCATGCTTTCTTTATTATTCAATGGAAATATTTCTAATATAATATTCATCTCAGAACTGTCAATCACATCTGCTAAAAGCAAACAAACAAACAATAGTTTTTTTAAGAGTTACTGAACTGATTATATCTCGTAAGATGTATTTGTAGATATATGCACACCTTGCAATGTGTCAAGATGATAAGGAGTAGACTCATTTTTAACCTGTACAGTATACAAAGGCAACCTTTGATGTTCAAAATGTGTAAATAGTAAAATGGCAAGTTATATGTCAGTTAAAAGTCAGATTCATAAGATAGCAAACAAACCTTATCTTTAATATTTTTGGAACAGCTAGAGGGGTAGGATGTGGGTGGAGTGTGCAAGGGTCTCCTTGAGATTATTTTTGTATTAACTGAACCTATATGGTAAATAGTAATAAAGAGCTTTGGATAACTACTTTATCGACTATTTGGCGTTTAATCACTTAACTTTTACAACAACCACCTTGCAACAACCAACTATTTCATAAGTCAAAGTAATTCAAATCATCGACTAACTTAAGATGTCTCAAGGCAAGGGTGGATATGGGATAGCAACTATAACTATACGCCTGTATCTTCTTCTGGTGTCCCACAAGGGTCTATTCTCAGCCCACTCTTGTTTCACTTGTACCGAGATTTTCCAGCGGATTTCTCTCACGTTAAAGGGGAAAGGAAACACCAATTACAGTTATAATATTCCGGTAGTTTATTAATTTTACAATGGATATTGATCGTAATATTTATTGTATATGATATTACTCGCCAAAAGATAATTAATTATCCGCCGGCCGGGTGGGGAATTCCAGGACCAGGCCGCCGCCATTAGGGGAGTCCCAAATGGTGACGTCACTGGCTGTGTTTTCGCTCCACCGGAAGTCAACACAACGTAGCAGATATGGCAGCGATGGAGGAATTTTGCAATGAGATCGACGTTTTGAACGATGAATTTGACTATTCGTCGGGAGATGACATTGATGTGGAAGCATCTACAGTTACCAGGCATCCCATGGCCTATGCTTATGAACCGATTCGGTCGAATAGAGTGGCATACGATCCGGAATAAAAAAATTAAAAAAACACAATGCTAACAGTGAGCCTCTGAATTAGCCCCGAGCGAAAACGCTAACCTATTACTGCACCGAAAATCACTCCTAGCTCCCTTATTACTTATCCTAGCCGCACATCCAACACATCGTTTATGATCGCAAGGAGACACAGAATCTAACGGTGCCCACCTCAACACTGAAAGATACAAACTCGCGAGGTTATCCACAAAAACGTACATCAAAACAAGTGGCGCTAGGTACTAACATACGCCAGGCTAACGGCTTACCTTCCTCATTGTCTGGTCTTCAATGGCATTACAACGATAAAAACGATGATGTAGTTAATCCATAGGTTAATATCCAATGGGGCTGTGTCCCCTTTGAAATGTTCTGATAATCTATAAGCAATAAAACTGCAATTCCGTTATCTGCTGTCCGCTCTGTGCTCCGTGCGCTCTGGGTCCTGCAATACCATCCATCAATAGCAATACTAGCCTTTTTAGGGCTGTTTTCGACAGATGAGCGTGTGTATGCCAGTTTAATTAGTTGAGCTATAGAACACCCCCAATTCTCTATTGTGCGTCATAATAATAGCTACCATTTAGTTTGGACGCGATTGCGTTAATTAATAAGGTCACACTGTGTCAGTAAATACATGTGTGAGCTAGTAATCTGGTAGTGCTGCAATATTTACCTCTCTCTCGGCAGCTGAAGCAACTCGTTTGGTGGCTCAAACTTCACGTTTGTTGACACTGTCATTGTCTTGCGCGGCCGACGTGCTGGGACGGTCGGTGTTCCCGACTGCATACGTTGAGAAATCGAATATTGTGGGAACAGATCCTGGCTTCAAATACAATGTTTTGTATTGAACCAGGCATCCAGACTGGACTTTGAGCAGCTTCTCATCCTTTAGTGGCAGCCTATGGAAATGTACTTCTTCCTTCTTTGTATAAAATCCATTTGTGCAGCCTGGGGCAATACAATAAACTCCTGACGACGACCGTTTTCTTGTAATGTAAACTACTGGTGCATTGCACGCCATGTTGTTTGTTATTGAGCTTTGGCCCAGGAAGCCGTACCCAGTCAGTGACGTCACTGGAAAAGTCCCGGAGCAATGGAAGCGCCCATGGTCATTAGGCACGTATTTCAAAAAGTAAATTCGCGTATCTCGATCGTTGACATTGGAAATAGACTAGATAAATACATTTCCTAATGGTAATATTGTCGCATGGAAAGCAGTTTGAAAAGTGTTTCCATTTCCCTTTAATGTCCAAAACATGCCTATGGACATGGCAAAGACAAAGGTGAAGCTGCATCAAAACTGTGTGATGTAATAGTACCAGGTTTGTGTTAAAGAACAGACTGACTGTTCTATCTCACACAGGCTCCGCCCTCTACTGGACTCTATGGGAACTACTCTCATCAATGATACGTGAGTGTTCACACACTGAAGTTGTATAAACATAGCCGGCCAATCAGGGCGAGCCTACCTGAATGCGCGCGCAGGCACACAGTATATAAGGCAGCTACACCTGCTGACTGTCATCCTTTTCTGGGAAAACACCTGACAGAGAAAAGTAAAAAAGTCTGGTGTGTACGGCCAAGGTCTCCGAGATCTGTTTGTATTTTCTCAGTTATCTGATCTTCCCATTTCTGACCCCGGGGTTTGGACCCCTATTTGTTTGCGTGATTGGCGGATATCCTGACACTGCTTGTACCCGACTTAAGTAATCTGAACTTCCTTAACATTCTGTCTGTATCTTCATTCTGCTTATGTTTTCAGGTTTTTACCCTCTTCAGATATAAATACTGGTTTTAGGGGTGGCACCTTTGCCTTTAATGGCGAACAGGAAAAACCACTCCACAACAGAAACTAATTAATGTTCATGTACGGTGGCCCTGAAGTGCAAGACACCACAGCATTTCAGAAAACACCACAGCATTTTACAAAACACTACAGCATTTCACAAAACACCACAGCATTTCAGAAAACGCCGCAGCATTTCAGAAAACACCACAGCATTTCACATTGGACGGAAAGGGTATTCCTTTAGGGAGAACACTTCTTGTTTGTGATTGGACAGAGCCAGCCAGAGAAGCACTGCTGTGATTGGTTGTTTTTGCTGCCAGTCAAGAAATGACGCTTCGTGATTGGTCAACACCCGACAGCGAAATATGTCCCAACCATGATCCCACAATGTATGGTCCCAACACATCAGCCGTTAGCACACACTCAGATCTCACAGCTCCTCATATCTGTTCAGAAACTGGACAAAAGTTAAACATGTACAAACCACAGACTGTCTATGTCATGGCGAATACAGTCGCTGCTTTATTTATGTCTGTATGATGTTGTTGTGTGGACGGAGCAGCTACAGGTTAGTTTAGCCTGATGAATCCGATTCAGAAAACACGCATTTTAAAAGCTTTTCGCCTGCCGTCTTGTCTGCAGACTTGTCAAAGCGTTAATTCATGGTTTTTACTAACTGCTATCAGTATGTAGTTACTTCGGCATCACTTTGAAACGTGTATTACAATTAAATCACGGTCAAATGTGTTCATTTTGTTGTAGGATTTACATGGAGATACGCCCCGTCCTCTCTCCAGCGCCTCTTGTTTGAATGACAGCATTGACAGGAGCAAACACAGCTGACAGCCGCGGTGAAACTCGAGCGATTAGAGCGATGCGAATATTGGGTGGTCTACCATAGTATTTACATGGAGATAAGCCCCTTAAAAACCATGAGTTAATAAAGCATTAATTCTGTATTTACTCCTGTCATTCAAACAAGACGCTGGAGAGGGGGCGGGCCGTATCTCCATGTAAATCCTATCGGAATCGGATCCATCAGGCTAAACTAACCTGTAGCTGCTCCATCCACGCTCACAACAACGTCATACAGACATAAATAAAGCAGCGACTGTATTCACCATGACATAGACAGTCTGTGGTTTGTAGCTACATGTTTAACTTTTGTCCAGTTTCTGAACAGATATGAGGAGCTGTGAGCTCTGAGTGTGTGCTAACAGCTGAGCTAACGGCTGATGTGTTGGGCTAATCACAAGCGTCATTTCTTGACTGGCAGCAAAAACAACCAATCACAGCAGTGCTTCTCTGGCTGGCTCTGTCCAATCACAAACAAGAAGTGTTCTCCCTAAAGGAATACCCTTTCCGTCCAATGTGAAATGCTGTGGTGTTTTCTGAAATGCTGTGGTGTTTTGTGAAATGCTGTGGTGTTTTGTGAAATGCTGTGGCGTTTTCTGTAATGCTGTAGTGTTTTGTGAAATGCTGTGGTGTTTTGTGAAATGCTGTGGCGTTTTCTGAAATGCTGTGGTGTTTTGTGAAATGCTGTAGTGTTTTGTGAAATGCTGTGGTGTTTTCTGAAATGCTGTGGTGTCTTGCACTTCAGGGCCACCGTATCATGCCTTATGTTGGAACATTTTAATAAACAAAGGACAATAAGGGTAGAGCACTGATAAAGTGGGATTTAAGACACAACAACAGTCTCTAAATTGCACACACATGCACTGCACCAAGCCATAGCCATATAAGGAGACCTCCATCATAATGAGCATTTGAAAAACGGGATATTCGGTGAGGAAAATACGAAATATTGCTTTGAAAAAATACAAAAGAAAAAAGAAGTGCGGGAAAACGTATGCTCGCAAAGCTTAACAGCCTGATAATAGCTCGGCCTGACAGGAATGAGAAAAGGTGTCCTTTTGTTCCATTGTTGTTCCATTTTTGTTCCATTTTTGTCAAATAGATCTTGAAGCTTAATGGTATGAAACAGGTACTTATAGGTAAGTAAAAACTATAACTTATTCCCATAGCACAATTGCTTTCCAATATCACAATAAAACATAATAAATAGTTAAATAAGACAAGTTGCTAAGAATACAGAAGGTATGCCTTTCTCTTTGGCTCTATGTTTCCTTTTTAGTGCCTACAGCTCTTTTCATTAGTCAATGTTAATGTTGGTGGTTTGGAATTAAAAACATATTTTCAACTTCTGTTGATTATTCAAATAAATGTATACATTGTTTTATTCATGAATAACAATTTTGCAGAAGATAAAGTAATTGTTATTTTAGTAATGTGTTTTTTTTACATGTACAGCACTTTGGCTCCACCAAAAATCGCTTTTAAATGTGCTTTATAAATCAAACTTGATTTGATTTGAAAAGAGCCATCAAGTTTTTAAAATACAGATGTTAATACTACGAAAATGGCACCTTTTTTGTATATGCAAATGCTAAAGATTACATATTAATATGTTCATATAAAACAAATCTTGATCCCTAAAGATGGATAAATGTGATATATGTTGACTTAATGTGAAGGAATAATTGTATCTGATTAGTATTGTCTTTTCAGTTATTAAGAGAACATCATGTCACAGAAAACACAGATGCAGATCAGCCTGAGCAAACACAGATGCAGATCAGCCAAACCAAACAGAACTCAGGGGACATGATTTCACCGCAACCGAAATCCTTTCACACTAACACACACATTTACAAAGCTATGAAATGCTAGCTCAGATCAGTCCTGTCAAACACTAAAAAAACGTATTCAATAAAGTCCCAACAAATATGCATGGTTAGCTTCTTACCATGCTCTTTCTCTTCTTGCTGTTTATCCACTTTAATGTTTTGGACTCACTGGTGTTCACAGGAGCCTGCAGAGTGTGAAGACTGTCAACCAGCAAGTGGAGCGATGATAAACACGCTTCTCCCAAGAAGTGTTCTCCCTAAAGGAATACCCTTTCCGTCCAATGTGAAATGCTGTGGTGTTTTCTGAAATGCTGTGGTGTTTTGTGAAATGCTGTGGTGTTTTGTGAAATGCTGTGGCGTTTTCTGTAATGCTGTAGTGTTTTGTGAAATGCTGTGGTGTTTTGTGAAATGCTGTGGCGTTTTCTGAAATGCTGTGGTGTTTTGTGAAATGCTGTAGTGTTTTGTGAAATGCTGTGGTGTTTTCTGAAATGCTGTGGTGTCTTGCACTTCAGGGCCACCGTATCATGCCTTATGTTGGAACATTTTAATAAACAAAGGACAATAAGGGTAGAGCACTGATAAAGTGGGATTTAAGACACAACAACAGTCTCTAAATTGCACACACACACTGCACCAAGCCATAGCCATATAAGGAGACCTCCATCATAATGAGCATTAGAAAAACGGGATATTCGGTGAGGAAAATATGAAATATTGCTTTGAAAAAATACAAAAGAAAAAAGAAGTGCGGGAAAACGTACGCTCGCAAAGCTTAACAGCCTGATAATAGCTCGGCCTGACAGGAATGAGAAAAGGTGTCATTTTGTTCAATTGTTGTTCCATTTTTGTTCCATTTTTGTTCGAAGGAAATAGATCTTGAAGCTTAATGGTATGAAACAGGTACTTATAGGTAAGTAAAAACTATAACTTATTCCCATAGCACAATTGCTTTCCGATATCACAATAAAACATCTTCATAATAAAGAGTTAAATAAGACAAGTTGCTAAGAATACAGAAGGTATGCCTTTCTCTTTGGCTCTATGTTTCCTTTTTAGTGCCTACAGCTCTTTTCATTAGTCAATGTTAATGTTGGTGGTTTGGAATTAAAAAAATATTTTCAACTTCTGTTGATTATTCAAATAAATGTATACATTGTTTTATTCATGAATAACAATTTTGCAGAAGATAAAGTAATTGTTATTGTGATTTTAGTAATGTGTTTTTTTTACATGTACAGCACTTTGGCTCCACCAAAAATCGCTTTTAAATGTGCTTTATAAATCAAACTTGATTTGATTTGAAAAGAGCCATCAAGTTTTTAAAATACCGATGTTAATACTACGAAAATGGCACCTTTTTTGTATATGCAAATGATAAAGATTACATATTAATATGTTCATATAAAACAAATCTTGATCCCTAAAGATGGATAAATGTGATATATGTTGACAGACTTAATGTGAAGGAATAATTGTATCTGATTAGTATTGTCTTTTCAGTTATTAAGAGAACATCATGTCACAGAAAACACAGATGCAGATCAGCCTGAGCAAACACAGATGCAGATCAGCCAAACCAAACAGAACTCAGGGGACATGATTTCACCGCAACCGAAATCCTTTCACACTAACACACACATTTACAAAGCTATGAAATGCTAGCTCAGATCAGTCCTGTGAAACACTAAAAAAACGTATTCAATAAAGTCAACAAATATGCATGGTTAGCTTCTTACCATGCTCTTTCTCTTCTTGCTGTTTATCCACTTTAATGTTTTGGACTCACTGGTGTTCACAGGAGCCTGCAGAGTGTGAAGACTGTCAACCAGCAAGTGGAGCGATGATAAACACGCTGCACAAAAAACTTCCTGTAATATAGTAAGGGACTGCTGGGAGTGGCTCAACTGGTTTATTCCCTCAGCTTCCTTGTCTGATGTTAGCAGTCATTGTGCCTTTAATGTTTAATGTTCATCATGGGGAACAAAGCATATATTTTCACAGAGAGAACAATAGGTAGATTTATCATAATCAAATAGAAAGGTACTTTGTAATGTGTGCCTTGGCGGGCATTCTCTGGAGGTGGCCTTATCAGCAATAATAATAATAATAATAATATATTTTATTTATAAGCGCACTTTTCATTTGCGTAAACTAAACTCAAAGTGCGACAAAAATTCAAAAGGGTGAAACAAAACAATAAAAACAATAAAAAACAATTTAAAAACAATTAAAACAACATAATAAAAGCTGTGACATTCATGCCGGCATGGCATAATGTGGGGGATTTAAAAATCTAGTTAAAGGCTATTCTAGAAAGATGCGTTTTTAGACCTTTTTTGAAAGCCTCCACAGTCTGTGGTGTCCTCAGCAATACAGGTAAAAGATTAGTGTAATGGTAAACTTACTATTAGGATAGTTTAACATTGTCTTATTAGTGCAAACTTTATATTTGACCTTATATGGGCACATAAATTGCAACAGTTCCCAGAATGATGTGTTTTGCTTGTAACCTCTGTGTGCACTTACAGTAGTTCCTATAATAATGTATTTTAGCTTAGAAACTTGTCTATCAGCATCTTCCATTGTTTCCATAATGATGTTTCAACATCCATGACCTTAAAAATTCTGAAGTAAGGTCTGGGTGATATGGGTCAGGTCATGTCCTCTGCCTGCTGTATGAAGTTCCTGTTTAGCCTCCTTCCTTTTATAATCAAGTTCCCCAATTCTTGTCCTCCATGTGTTGCGGACAAGTTTCCCCACTTCCCCTTTTTGTTGAGTGAGGCCCCGGTTCGATCCATTAGTGATTGACAGTTTCAGTTCCTTTGGAAGGCTTATCTCTCCTGCCAGGGCCCCTCCCCATGTATGATGAAATGTTGTTGAACTGACAAACTGCTATATAACCTGTATGCATCTTTCACTCGTTGCGCACTCTCTCAGGATACTTTGTGTTCTGTTGAGACCTGTGTCTTTGAGGCCTCAAATAAATAACAGATCCACGACGACTCTGTCTGTTTCACCATTTATTGTTTGATACTTCTGCTTTTTGTATCTCCGCAGTATTTGTTCAAAGATTTCCATAAAAGTTGGCGTTGTCGGCAGGATCTCTTCAAGCTCGATTGGGGACACCTACGGACGCTGGTGGTCGCTCCAGGATCCTCGGATTCTCCTCTACCTCGGCAGAAAACCGTACGCGACGAGAGGACCAGCGCCGAGGTGAAACCGATTGACTTCAAGAGATCCAACGAACAGAAAGGGCTTTCCGGATACTGGGTGAGATGTACAGTGTCTAGAATTGTTTAAAGTTAAACTGTAAATTAAAAACTCCATGACATTTATGAGAGGGACCACTCGAAGATAGGATATTTGATAATATCAGTCGTAGCCTGGGTTTACGACCAGTTTTTGTGTGATTTGTACTGAGGAACAAATATCACATCACCGACGGGTGAGAGATAGTGTTTTATAACACGGGGTGTTTAGAGTAAACACTTAACAACTTTGACATGAGGGCAAAGCAGAGTGGGGGGCTGGTACACCCTCCAGAGGGTCCAATTATAGATGTCATGCGAGCAAAACATGGTGAAGACAGTCTGTCTAAAATGAGTATCTGGACGGAAATGTTCGGATTTCCAAAGGGAGGTTCTTTCAGTAAAATAAAAATCAAGGACCTAAGGGATAAATTACAAATACATGAGGAGGGAATGAAGAGTAAAAACACAATTACAATGAAAGATCTGGTAGAGCTGGACACTCATAGGAAATGTCTGAGGTATTGGGAGAAGGAAGCTGAGTGCCGTGAGAGGAAGGGGGGCTAGGTGCCAAGTACAGGGCAATGGACAAGTTCCTGTTTAGCCTCCTTCCTTTTATAATCAAGTTCCCCAATTCTTGACCTCCATGTGTTGCGGACAAGTTTCCTCACTTCCCCTTTTTGGTGAGTGAGGCCCCGGTTCGATCCATTAGTGATTGACAGTTTCAGTTCCTTTGGAAGGCTTATCTCTCCTGCCAGGGCCCCTCCCCATGTATGATGACATGTTGTTGAACTGACAAACTGCTATATAACCTGTATGCATCTTTCACTCGTTGCGCACTCTCTCAGGATACTTTGTGTTCTGTTGAGACCTGTGTCTTTGAGGCCTCAAATAAATAACCAGATCCAAGACGACTCTGTCTGTTTCACCATTTATTGTTTGATACTTCTGATTTGTGTATCTCCGCAGTATTTGTTCAAAGATTTCCATAAAAAGTTGGCGTTGTCGGCAGGATCTCTTCAAGCTCGATTGGGGACACCTACGGACGCTGGTGGTCGCTCCAGGATCCTCGGATTCTCCTCTACCTCGGCAGAAAACCGTACGGGACGAGAGGACCAGCGCCGAGGTGAAACCGATTGACTTCAAGAGATCCAACGAACAGAAAGGGCTTTCCGGATACTGGGTGAGATGTACAGTGTCTAGAATTGTTTAAAGTTAAACTGTAAATTAAAAACTCCATGACATTTATGAGAGGGACCACAACAGCTCTATAAACACTACTAAACTGATTTTGACACATTTTGCCAAGTCTGAAGGTCTCTGAAAAAAATATATATCATTTGGTGTTCGGGTCTGGGGAGACCCAGCAGAATTGTTTTGGGTGACTCGAGGTCAAATTTGGCACAATCAAGATTCATCTTTGACTTTAGAGACCCCAGCCCCTCCCCCTTCATCAACTGTAATAATAATTTTTCATTTTCATTGAATTCTGACTTTTTTTTTGTTTTACTGTTAGCCGATATAGTTTAAAAGGTATGTCAGATGTTTAAGAAGAAACTGTTCATACGATAATAGAATAACAATACAAGTTATAGGTATAACTTTGCAGTAATATTTCTTTATTATTCTTAGGGTTAGGGTTACTCCTAAATCTGACACTTCCTTCTTACTAATTGTGATTCTTTTTAAAGACAGTTTATTTGACGCAAGCAGCATTTGACAGAATTTGAAGGAAATAGTTGAGCAAGATAGAAAATGGTTTCCTGTTCTGTAGTTGTTTATGCAAATCCCTCCATCTGCCTGGTGACTGTAAACATACCCATAGGCAAGTCACGCAATCCCTACCTGATATAATGATGTGTTTGGTCAATCTCAGCAACAATCTCTTTAGCTACGATGGTGCCAGTGGTAATTACACGTGAGAAAGGGACACAAAGTATCAAAGCTGCTCTGCAGGTTAGAACCTGAGACTTTACGGGAAATAAATATTCTTCTCATGTCAGATAAAATCAGTGCTAGGTCGTCAATGGGAAGATGCAGTCGTAAGACTTTACATGGGTTTAGTTGAGTCCAATTGAAGGCCAAGTATGCACCAAGTATGTAGAACATGGGTGTGGTCCAAGCGAGTAGGGAAGAGTATCAAACTTAAAAGTATATAACGTCATTTCAGTGTTTGTTCATTCGGCCAAATATCTACCGGTTGGCCTTCTATGGTAAATGGATTTGCTTATAACAAGTGTGAACAACATTAAGAGACACCAGTACCTTCAAACTCAAAATGTGTTTCACCTAAGGAAGTGATTCTTCAATGAACAGGTATTGGTCTATTGTCTGAGTGTTACATACCAAATGAATGGGTAAAAAACACAATGACACAAATACAGTTAGAATACAATAATTACAGTTCCATAAAACGAAGGGTCCATGAGGATGTTTAAAAGGCAGTTTAAAACAGTCCTAACTGTACGCTGTACTAAAGAGGAAAGTCTTCAGCCTGCTCTTAAATGTGTGGACACTGTCTGCCTCCCTAATCAGCACTGGAAGTTGAAAGCTCTAGCACCTGATCTTATTTTATGGACTCTGGGAACCACCAACAGACCTGCACTCTGGGATCTTAGTGCCCTCGAGGGGCAATAGGGGATTAAAATATCCTGTAGGTACATAGGATGGTACACTGTAAAAAAGGATTTTGGAGGTAAGTATATATTATCCGAGCAAATCATTTAAATTGTACTCAAGGTATATAAGTGAGCATTGTTAGTATGAATGGGTACATTCAAGTTGTGTTTCACGTTAGCATCGTGCATGCTTAGCAGAGAAGGCTATTGTTGGCTAGCTAAGTACTAACAAGAACAGCGCGCGGAAGGAGGCATTCGTTTAAATCAACCTTTGAAGTTGGTCGTCCTCTATATAATGTGTGTTTGTCCAATGTTATTTTCCACACAGTTTCCAATGGACATGTTGACATGACTGACCCGGTTGAGTAGTATTGAATACAGTAACGGTTTGCTAAGTGGGTTCAGGCTTATCAATGAACAACAGGATGGGTCACAGACATAAGACCAGCTGTTAAATAAAGCAATGTGTTTCGTATCCCCTAAACCTCCAGGGATGTATACAGTTTAATACTGGCAACTTCTAATTGTGGGAAATACGAAAACGTCTTTTAAAACTACAATTCCCAGTAGAGACGTGCCATAGAACATGTTGCGAACACACAATAGCCAGCATGTGTAATTCTGAGGGGGGGGCAGGGCTGGACCTGTCCAAGTCCAGTTTTGGATGGTCTGGCGTGGTTCCATTCCATTTCAAAGAGCTGTTTGACACTCGGCGTAACCTTGTCGCACTGCCACTCCAACATCCAATCACAGAGCTTGAGGGCTAATCACGGGGTTTGTAAAGCAAGGCAGATGATGTATTCCCAAACGATAGCTGGGGATTCTGGGTTGTGTAGTGTCTTCGGAAACTCTGTAGTGTCTAAACTCCGAAAAAACTATTTGTTTCTCCGAATCGAAGGTTAAAAACACAAAAGCATTGCACACAATTTAAACCAATCAATATTGTGTAATTAACAAGGATAAACTGATGTTTTTTAGTGGATGAGTAATGCAGATATCACTGTGTAATCATTTGACAGTGTGGGGAATACTTCCGGTTTTATTATGAAAACTTCGAGACCGAAAATACTGTTTTCACCCATGCTAACTTTACATGGAAACTGCCCCATATACAGTACACGTTCTCCTGGCGAGACCTCAAATCATCTTCGTATATCTATCAAACTGTAGAACCTACACATCCACTGGACATAGATTATAAGAGTACAATATACACTTCTGTTACGACTGGAGCACACAAAAACTGATAGGACCCAAATGCACGACTCTAGACAAAAGATGATTCAAAAAAAGGTTTTACTGTGATGATGAAACAAGGTAATCCATTCACAAGGTTCAAAACGATCTGGCACTTGGCACAGGGAACACACAGAATATATACATAAGCAAGGGACTCCACAGGTGCAAACAATAAGGGCAGGGCAGGTAATCAGGTCCGTGGACAAACAGGCAAGGTAGGAATCGAACTACCTGAAATGAGAAATGACAAAGTAAAACAGGAAATGGCAGACACGGACTTGACAATATAGACTCACAGAGAAATAATACTAACAGATCTGACGAGACACAACAGTACCCCCTCCTCTACGGCCGACTCCGGACGGCCCAGAGTCCTGTGGATTAAGTCTGAAAAAGTCCTTTATCAGTTTCTGATCCACAACAAAACTTGCTGGTACCCACGACCGATGTTCTGGACCGTATCCTTTCCAGTCTACAAGGAACTGTCGGCCGCGTCCTCTCTTCCTGACTGCTAGCAGTTTCTTGACGTCATATATCAGACCGCCGTCTAACATCCGGGGGGGAGGAGGAGGCTTGGATGGAGGAACCAAACGACTCTCCCGAACCGGTTTGACTTTGGCAACATGAAAGGTCGGATGGACTCTCAAGGACCTGGGCAGGCGCAGGCGAACAGCCACCGGGTTAACAACTTTCGTTATGGGAAACGGACCCACAAACCTCGGAGCCAGCTTCCTGGAGGCCACACACAGGGGCAGATCTCTTGTAGATAGCCAAACCTTCTGCCCGGGTTTGTAGGCAGGTGCCGGACGACGATGTCGATCTGCTGTCTTTTTCATGCGAGCAGCACTCTTCAGGAGAACCTGGCGAGCTCCTGCCCAGACTCTGTGACACCGCCTCACCAGGGCATGTGCTGACGGTACAGTCACTTCCTTCTCTACTTCTGGAAACAGAGGAGGTTGGTAACCATAGGCGCAGTGAAAAGGGGAGAGACCCGTGGCAGATGTAGGTTGGGTGTTGTGGGCATACTCCACCCATATCAGCTGCTTGCTCCAAGTTGTGGGATTCTGGGACACCAGACACCGTAAACACGTCTCCAGTTCCTGGTTGATCCTCTCTGATTGACCATTAGCCTGTGGGTGGTAACCAGATGTGAGGCTGGGAGTGGCTCCTATCAGGCTGCAGAACTCCTTCCAAAACTGGGAAACGAACTGCGGCCCACGGTCTGACACCACATCTCGAGGAAATCCATGCAGCCTGAAAACATGAGATAAGAGCGCTTCTGCTGTCTCTTTAGCAGAGGGAGATTTGGGCATGGGGATAAAGTGAGTCATTTTGGTGAATCTGTCAACAACAGTGCAAATGGTGGTGTTACCTGCAGAGGGCGGCAGTCCAGTGACAAAATCCAGCGAGATGTCAGACCATGGGCGGCTTGGAATGGACAAATGTTGCAGTAGACCCATAGGAGACTGGGTAGAGGTCTTATTCCGAGCACAGGTAGTGCAGGCTGCCACATACTTATACCAATGGAATCTGTGGAATCGCAGCTTTCATGTGATATGTCGTTTGTGCAGATAACATGCCGTAGAAAAGATCGATTTTGCCAGAACTTTATGGGCTAAAGTAGCTGTTTGGGCGGCGGCAAGTGGAGTACTTCGTGACCACAGAGTGTGAACGTTGTGATCAGCTGTTTTAGCGCAGTTCTCCAGTGATGGGGGGAGTCTCCCTCCGCAGCCGGTTGGCGTAGTTTTGGCACAGTTCCGTTGTACAGACCGACGTTAACAGCAGCCCTGTCTGTGCACACGGAGACTGACTCTGTCGTCCGGTGATCTAACCGCCTTCTGGAAAAGCTTCACAAGTACGTCGGTACGCAAATGCGCTTTGTGACACAAGTGACGGTACGCATTTCAGATTACGCACATAACCTGCGTACCAGTTATGTGCACCCCTGTACCAGAGCCATATTATTACTATTATATGGCTCTGCCCTGTACTACAGCAAAAGTATTATCCGTCGGGACTTCCTGCAACAACACCACGCCGTTATCAAAGATGTTCTATTGAGAAGACGATCACTACGTGACAAAAGTTTTCAAAACCGTGGCTACTGAAATCAATCTGACTAACTGCTGTCTGTGCAATTTACTCCGCGCGAGTTGGCAGACTTTATTTTGCTTACTTTAACATCATTTTTCATGGTGGGGCTAAGCCCTTTCTTGGTATGGGTGTAGCCTACCCCAGCCATACCCTGGCGCTGCCACTGGTGGCACGTATGGGGCGGGCCATTCTGCACATGCGTTAAATGCGTTAAATATTTTAACGCAATTAATTAAAAAAATTAATTACCGCCGTTAACGCGATAAGTTTGACAGCACTAGTATATATAAATATATACAATTTCAGAATCAAACAGAGCACTCTCATAGTAACGTAACACTATCAGAGACTGGATATATCCCCCCCCCCCCTCTGGTCGCTACAATGAGGAAAATAAATTACGGGCCAAAAGTTTTATTTACAAGTATTAAAAGTAAGCAGAGGACACCAAACCAACTGAGACCTGTCTGTCCGCTGCATCTACGTACACACTGTACCACACACACCTACACACTGTACCACACACACACCACACACAGTTCCTAAAACAGGCTACAGCCGTTGTGTATTTTATTATGTGAAGCACTAAATGGTTTTAGAAAAATATCGACTCTTTGTTTGTAGATATCTACTAAACTACAGCAAATACAGAGAGTAGGCCTGTTATACTGAGTGATATATATTTTACACACTGCTCTGCTTTCTGCACGGACCTCACAGCTGTTCTCTCTGGAAATATCATGAAATATCACGAAAATAATATCCAGGGGATGCATGCAGAGCTGTCATTGGCTGAGATAAGTCTGGCCGTGCGTCACGACTCTTTGAAACATCTCTGTTACCGGAAATGCATCCACGAAGGAGCCGTGGAGGACGCATCAGTGTATCCTCGGTTATAGCTCCTCCAGAGAGCCTCCTCGACGCTCGATCCTCGGTCGTCGAAGTGCATTAAGATAAATGAGATGTCCTTCAAATGGCACGCTGAAATTCATTTCCGGGTCACTACCGGAGGACCGAGGAGTCGAGGAGTCGAGGAGGGGGATTTGATGAAATGAGAAAGGGCCTTGGTGTTGGACTTCTGTTCCGTGTAGGTAAAATGCAGGGCCAACCCTCCCTACAGGCAGATCACCCAGACTGTGTGGGGCCTCACCTTGCGGATGGAGCCTCATCTTGCGGAGGGAGCCTCAACTGAGGCTCCACCAGCACCCACCACCCACCAATAACAATACATACATTACATGTGACTTGTTAGACGCTTTTCACCAAAGCGACTTACATACACAATACTGTGGACAATCCCCACAGGAGAAATTTGGGGTGAAGTGACTCGAACTTACTTGGGGTTTGAACCTGTGACCCCCTGATCCAAACACCAACGCACAACCCACACACCTCCTACGATGCAATCAAAGGCATGAAGACGTATGCAGATGTAGCTGGATTTCTTTACAAACAATAGCACATTGCTCACAGAGCCATGCTTTGCCTATTTCCTCTCTAATGATCACCGGACACCAGAGGTCACGTTAACCGAATATTTTCCGTCTATGAATTTTTTTTTTTAACAATGACGGAAAAATCTGAAAGCCATCCGTCATTTTGACAGATTAGAATAAACTCAGAACAGCACCAAAGTTTCCCCGCAGCGGGGCTCCGGTGTTATTATGCCGTGTTATTATGCATGCCGATGATATATGATGGTCATTTGCAACATTATCTTGCACTATTTTCAAAGCCCTCAAGGACACCTTACAGAGGATAATTAAAAACAAGCAACAAAGAAGGCCAAACAGTAATTCGAGACTTAAAAAACAAAGTCTTAACAACAATCAGTTTAGAGGAATTATGATATAGAATACGTTCGTTTTAAAAGATGGGGTTTCAGGCAGGATTTGAAGGTTGAGAGAGTAATAATGATATAGTTTCCAAACCTAACTTTGTCGAACAGATCATTGGGGGCAGCGAAAAAGTCTAGCGCAACCTCTGCCTGACACTGACACACCCATCTGTTGATGTCATCCTGATTCTTAAAGATACCACGACCAGGCACAATAGGCACACACAAAATAGCCCAGAAAATGCAAACAATACTAAACTTAGCTGTAACAGAACAGTGACTCATCTCATCGAACTCAAAAATGTAGTTCCCCAAATACCAACTATTAATAACTTGTATATTGTGTGTGGATGATTTAAAACAACATTCATATTTTGTTGAATAGACCATTAGCTCTAAGATAGAACACATTATTAAGTATTACTTTAAATGACTACAGCTTAATTTCTGTGATTTCTCTACATTGATATGTCCTTTAACCAAAAGAGACCCTAAATCATGTTGTTTTTTTACTACAGCGAAAAATGTTGTTAGATAAGACAAAGGGCGTCTGGGTATTGAAGTGTACTGTATCCTTTTCCCGACATTTGACCATGTGATACATTCACTAAACCATTATAAACTAGGGCTGAACGATTAATCGATTTTAAATTGAAATCACGATTTGAAATTATGCGATTATCAAATCGCAAAGCCTGCGATCTTTTTTAACTTTTTTTTTTTTTTAATTTTTTTTTTTAGCATTATTTTTTTTTTTATTATTATGTGTCAGTCATCCACATCAATCAGAAGTGCTGTGCTCCACATGTACCAGCCATTGTTAATCAATCAGAAGTAGCCCATGATAGAAGGTGATAGACAGATTGATCCAATCAACTGCCAAGTGCTTTTGAAGGCAAGGCAAGGCAAGGCAAGGCAAGTTAAGTTTATTTATGTAGCACTTTTCAACGCAAGGCAATTCAAAGTGCTTTACAAAAAAAAATGAAAGACATTAAGCATTAAAAAATACATGGATAAAAGTTACAGTGCAGTCTAAAATATGAATAGTTCAATTAAACATTACAAGACAAAGTACATGGATAAAAGTTACAGTGCAGTTTAAGATATGAATAGTTCAATTAAAAGCAGCGACAAAAAGAAAAGTCTTCAGCCTGGATTTAAAAGTAGTAAGAGTTGCAGCGGACCTGCAGGTTTCTGGGAGTTTGTTCCAGATATTTGGAGCATAATAACTGAACGCTGCTTTACCATGTTTAGTTCTGACTCTGGGGACAGAAAGCTGACCAGTCCCTGAAGACCTGAGAGATCTGGATGGTTCATAGTTTAGCAGGAGGTCAGTAATGTATTTTGGGCCTCAACCATTCAGTGCTTTATAAACCAGCAGCAGTATTTTTGAAATCTATTCTTTGACACACAGGAAGCCAGTGTAAAGACTTAAGAACAGGAGTGATGTGATCCACTTTCTTAGTGTTAGTGAGGACTCGAGCAGCGGCGTTCTGAATCAGCTGCAGCTTTCTAATAGATTTTTTAGTGAGACCTGTGAAGACACCATTGCAGTAGTCGAGTCTACTGAAGATAAAGGCATGGACAAGTTTTTCCAAATCCTGCTATGACATTAGTCTTTTAATCCTAGATATATTCTTTAGGTGATAGTAGGCTGATTTAGTAACTGTTTTAATGTGACTGTTGAAACTCAGGTCAGAGTCCATGACTACACCTAGATTTCTGACTTTATCTGTTGGTTTGAACATTGCAGACTGAAGCTCAGCGCTAACTTTTAAACGTTCTGCCTTGGCTCCAAAAACCATTACCTCAGTTTTATCTTTGTTTAATTGGAGAAAGTTCTGACACATCCAGTCATTGATTTGTTCAATGCACTTACTCAGTGTTTGAATTGGAGCATAGTCTCCTGGTGAAATTGTTACGTACATTTGTGTGTCATCTGCATAGCTATGGTAACTTATTTTGTTGTTCTTCATTATCTGAGCCAGTGGTAGCATGTAGATGTTAAAGAGAAGAGGCCCCAAGATGGAGCCTTGAGGAACCCCACATGTCATATTTGTCAACTCAGATGTGTATTTACCTATACAGATGTAGCACTCCAGATCAGACTCAAATGGGTGTGTCCCAGTCAAAAGCCCAGCGGATGCCAGTGGCTGGGGGTGTTGCCAAATTGCTAGAGGGCGTTGCCCAATTTCCCCATTTGTTCAATTACAGGATTTAACCATGAGATGGCGCTTCATTCACAAAATACACAATGGGTGTTGTAGAAACATCAATATTTTAGATCAAATAAAGTATATAGTTTGCTTTATGCAGTATATTTCTTGTAATATTGTACAGTAGATTGAAGTAAATCAACTTATACATTAAGATAAGATAAGATGGACCTTTATTAATCCCGTGGGGAAAATTCAGTAGTTAAAACAGCAACAGGGTGAGAGTGAAAAACAGGACAGCACAGATTCACACAGATTAATAAAATCAAAAATAAGATGAGCGATAAAAATAATAATAATGAGAAACTATGAAATAAGAAATTAATAAAACTAAAATGTAATTATCATATCATATATTATAATGTATTGTATTATTAAGTAATATCATACATTAACCCCATTATAGCAGATGCCACATTGAATGGATTACAACAGAGTATTTCTAAATACAAGTTGTAAAAATACTTATATGTATTTAATATTAACCCTTTGGAGTCGACCGTCACGCCGGCGTGATCAGATCACATGACCTGTTCAAGCCGGTGCCGCATAAAAACAACAGTCCGGACAACATTGCCGTGTGTTTCTGTCGAAAGTACTGGCTTGAAACTATATCCCAGTCTTTGTTTCATGCAAAAAGACCCAGTAAACACGGACATACGATGATATAAAGTTAATACAGATATATTTCAGAAGTATGAATAATGGAAGCACATATTTTAATATCTTCGCCGTATTTTATCATTTTACGAAACGGAAAATACTGAAAACTGTAGATCCTGCTCAACAGGATGTATATGTGTATTTCTGTCGAAAGTACTGGCTTGAAACTATATGCCAGTCTTTGTTTCATGCAAAAATACCCAATAAACACGGACATACGATGATATAAAGTTAATACAGATATATTTCAGAAGTATGAATAATGGAAGCACATATTTTAATATCTTCGCCGCATTTTAGTGTATTTCTGTCGAAAGTACTGGCTTGAAACTATATGCCAGTCTTTGTTTCATGCAAAAATACCCAATAAACACGGACATACGATGATATAAAGTTAATACAGATATATTTCAGAAGTATGAATAATGGAAGCACATATTTTAATATCTTCGCCGTATTTTATCATTTTACGAAACGGAAAATACTGGAAACTATAGATCCTGCTCAACAGGATGTATATGTGTATTTATGTCGAAAGTACTGGCTTGAAACTATATGCCAGTCTTTGTTTCATGCAAAAATACCCAATAAACACGGACATACGATGATATAAAGTTAATACAGATATATTTCAGAAGTATGAATAATGGAAGCACATATTTTAATATCTTCGCCGTATTTTATCATTTTACGAAACGGAAAATACTGGAAACTGTAGATCCTGCTCAACAGGGTGTATTTACCATGGAGGGGGTGAGGTAATCAGGTAAACGGAGTGATACGAAACGAGACGAAAATAGACGAAGAGGGACGGCGGGAACCGAAGAGAGACGGCGGGAAATGGAGAGAGACGAAGATATACGAATACAGGCGGCGGGAGACGAAGAGAGACGGCGGGAGACTGCGATTGAAGTAAAGTGACAGACAGGCATTGAGAATTTAGATATAGTATCGTCACACTCACGGACTTTTTCCACGGAGAGGACGCTGGCGTTGACTGTTCGCCGCTTCTCCGCCTCTGTTACCCTCTATCACCCTCAGCTAACATTCCTTCTTGCAAAAACCTTCGAATTGGACTACTAATAATAATAATAATAATTCCTTACATTTATTATAGCGCTTTTACAATGACTCAAAGCGCTTTACATATACACACATTACACATATATCATACATGCAATGGTCAGAAACTGTGGACAATACCCACAGGAGCAAGTTCAGGTGAAGTGTCTTGCCCAAGGACACACCGGCTTTACAGACGCAGCAGCGGCGGGTTTCACCCCTTGATCTGATGATCATTGCACAGCGCACTGCGCCACACCGTCCATCTTCACGCCTCGAAGTCATCGAGGCGCTTTTACAAGTATACATTGGTATTATACATGTACTGTGGACAATACCCACAGGAGCAAATCCGGGTGAAGTGTCTTGCCCAAGGACACAACGGCCTGACGCAGTGGCGGCAGGAGCGGGTTTCGAACTGGAGTTCCCCAGCACTCTGCCCTGCATTGCACATCTCTGCTGCACTGCACTGCACATTGTTTTTAATTTCTGCCTCCGTTGCTGGCTGCCCTCACTCAGCCATCAAAGTGCCGGGTGGCTATTGCTATCTGCTACATCGCCTACCTGTCTGTCTCCGTCCCCCGCAACAACCGTGGACTCTCTCTGCCTCCTGTCTTCATCTCCGGGGTACACCTGTCCCGTCCCGCTGTTCACATCCTCCTGCCATGTCGTGGATCTTCCTCGTCTCCACAACAGTCCTCCACCTCTGTGCACCTAGCCCGCTAGCCGCTATCGCTGCTAACACACTGCTCTCAGCATTCCCGCCTGTCATCATGCTGAAATACTCCATCTCACAGCTTCTGTCATTCACCAACTCCTCCACCCCGTCTTCCATCTCAGTCATCAGACATCTTGGACTCCTTCGTCGACCCCGCTATATTCACCGAAGCACCCGCCGCAGTTTTGTTTACTTTCAGCACGGACAATCCATAGCATCCATCTGCTCTACACAACGCACTGTCGCACACCTGACGCGTCATCAGAACGCAACTCCTACTGCTCCTTTCTCCCCCGCTCACCTACACTCCCAGCTGCATGTAATTCCTGGAGCTGATCCCACTCCCCTCCGCCTCCCAACATATATAACAAGCCATTTCTCCCCACCATCAAGCCCCCCTCCTCTGCTCCACTGCCCCCCCTCTCGTGCCCACCCCCGCGCTGCTAACCTGGCCAACCTCATACCTCTCCAGTCTGCCACCACCCCTCCAACCCCCCACTTGACCAATTTTGCCCTCCTCAATATCCGGTCACTTAACAATAAAGCCCACATCCTCCACGAAATAATCCTGGACAAATCCATTGACTTCTTTCTGCTCACTGAAACCTGGCAACAACCCAATGACTTCTTCTCCCTCAACCAAACATCCCCCCCTGGTTTTAATTATATCACTAAACCCCGCCCCTCACGCCGTGGTGGTGGGCTCGCTGTCATCTACAACCACAACATCCGGACGACAGAACTCACCCTCCCCTCAGTACCATCCTTCGAATTCCTCGCCTTCAAAGCCCCTCCCTCACTGACAGTTATCCTCATTTACCGCCCCCCCAAACCACACCCCTCCTTCCTCTCTGATCTCACTGAACTCCTCACCATTGCTTCATCCCTCTCCTCACGTCTGTTACTGCTCGGCGACCTCAACATCCACATGGACTCCCCCACCTGCAAACTCGCTTCTGAATTCTCCTCCCTTCTGGACAATTTCACAATTACCCAACATGTCACCTTCCCCACCCATGATAAAGGACACATCCTTGACCTTGTCTGCTCCACCAACCTCCCAGTACTCGACCTCCACCCCTGCCCCTTTCCCCTCTCTGACCACAAACTCATACAGTTCACCCCTCTTCTCCACCGTCAACAAGCTCCTCAAACCCCGTGCTGACACCCTCCCTTCCTCCACTTCCACTTTATGCAGTTCATTCCTCCAGTTTTTCTCTGACAAAATCACTGCCATTAATCTCTCCCTATCCGCTGCATCTGACACACATACATCTCCCCCAACATCCACCGCCACAATTTCTCCCCCCATCTCCCTGGACCTCCCGAGCCTTCCTCCTCCCCACGGCCGCCTCTCCCAGTTCACTCTGGTTACCCCCCCTGAAATACTCAAACTGATCAGCTCCTCCAAACCCACAACCTGCTCCCTTGACCCTCTACCCACCCCTCTACTGAAGTCCTGTCTCCCCGTCCTCTGCCCCTACCTTGTCAACCTGTTCAACTCCTCCCTGTCCCAAGGAACCGTTCCCTCTGCCTTCAAAACTGCTGCTGTCACTCCCATCCTCAAGAAACCCGGTCTGGATCCCTCCTCCCTCAGTAACTACCGTCCCATCTCCAACCTCCCCTTTCTCTCAAAAACAATAGAACGCATTATCTCCAAACAACTCCACCGCCATCTCCAAACCAACCAGCTTTTTGAACCCCTTCAGTCTGGTTTTCGTCCCCACCACAGCACAGAAACGGCCCTCATCAAAGTCCTCAATGACCTCCTCACCTCTGCTGACACCGGTTCCCTCAACATCCTTATCCTCCTCGACCTGAGTGCAGCCTTCGATACCGTGAGCCACACCATCCTGCTTACCCGACTCCATGACATCGGTATCGAAGGTACTGCACTCAGGTGGCTCCAGTCCTACCTCTCCGACAGATCCCACTTCATCTCCCTCAACAACCACTCCTCTGCCACAGCTTCAGTCACCCAAGGTGTTCCCCAAGGTTCAGTACTCGGCCCCCTCCTCTTCATCATCTACATCCTCCCCCTTGGTCAGATTCTCCGCCAATACAACCTGGACTTTCACTGCTATGCCGACGACACCCAGATTTACCTCAGCACCAAATCCCCCAACAACCCCCCCCTCACCCACATCGAATCCTGTCTGACTGCAATAAAATCCTGGATGCAACACAACTTCCTAAAACTCAACAGCAATAAAACTGAACTCCTCCTCATCGGATCCAAATCCACCCTCAGCAAAACCCCCAACCTGACAGTCACCATTGATGGCACCCCTGTTTCCCCCTCCACCCAGGCACGCAACCTTGGCGTGATATTTGACCCCACCCTCTCCCTCGAGCCCCACATCCGTCATGTTGTAAAAATCTCATTTTTCACCTCCGCAATATTGCCAAACTCCGTCCCTCTCTCACCCGCCCTGCAGCTGAGCGACTCATTCACGCCTTCATCTCCTCCCGCCTTGACTATTGCAACTCCCTCCTCTACGGCATCAGCTCCACCTCCCTCAATAGACTCCAGCGTGTCCAGAACGCAGCCGCCAGACTCCTCACCCACACCAAATCATGGCATCATATCACCCCGGTCCTCAAAGAACTCCACTGGCTCCCCGTTTCACACCGCATCCACTACAAACTCCTGGTCCTCACTTACAAAGCCCTGCACCATCTGGCCCCCCCCTACCTCACTGACCTCCTCACCCTCTACCAACCACCCCGGTCCCTCAGATCCTCCTCAGCCGGTTTGCTTTCAATCCCCAAGGCCAAACTCCGGAGCTTCGGGGACAGAGCCTTCTCTGTGGCAGCCCCGAAGCTCTGGAACTCCCTCCCCCAAGACCTCCGTGAGTCTGAGTCCCTCACCCTGTTCCAGTCCCGCCTCAAAACCCACCTCTTCAACTCTCTATCCATAAGCCCCCCCCCCTCTCAATCAACTTCCTCCTGACTGCTTTTCTGTTGTGTTTTGTTTCTTTTTGGTTCTGTCTTTGTTTTTGTTTTGTTTGTCTACCCTCCCTCCCAAATGTAAAGCGTCTTTGGGTTCAGAAAAGCACTATATAAAATTGATATATTATTATTATTAGTTAGATAGATTTAGAGTTTTGAAGATTCAACTATGATGAAGAGAACTCTGAACGTGAGTCAAGCTTTAAGCTTGTTTTTTGACATGGAGGAGGAGGAATCTGTGATGTTGCCCTCTGTGTCGTAGTTGACAGAAACCGCTTTGAAGTGTGGCACAGATAAAAACAGAAAAAACGAATTTTTGTACATAATGTGTGTATATATATATTTGTATTATATTTATAATAACACTTTTGCCTTATCAGAATGAAATCCCATGCTACCTCAATCAAACTTTCACATTATCATAGTGACATCCCATGTATATATTTCCAGCTTTTAAATGGTTTCGTTGTGTATGTTTGTGTTATGAAAAATAAAATCATTTTCAAAATCTGTTTTTACGTTTTTTTTGTGATTTTGGGTCCAAAATGTTCATATAGTAGAAGATCACTGCTCTAAACAAAGTCAAAAATCCTACATCCAAACGAAATAAATATAATTAATTATGATGAATATGTTAAGTCTTGTTCATTGTTTTTCACTTTTATTAAATGTTTGATATTTCCGGTGGAAATGGTGGACTATCGGACATTCAAAATGCAGCATATTTTCACTCTTACACACATATATTCTCATTTTACATACATACATTTTCACTCTTACAGAAGAAGAGCGATCTCCCTGTGTCTCTCTGTGTGCGGGGGATCACAGGAGGGGGGGGGGGGGAGAGCTGTGGAATGTGACTCCACACATTCCGATGGCCAATTAGTTTTAAACAAAGGGTCCCCTACTGTATAGGAAACATGGGGGGTTGCAACCAGGTGCAACAAGCAGTAAAGTGAAAAGTAATGTTCACAATCTACAGAATAAAATATATAATGAATTGAATGATGAATAAACAGTGAGGGGTATGAATACACTAGATATCAGCCTGTGAGTAGTATGAACAGTGTGTTAATCGTTAATGTCAGATATGTACTAAGTAAATAGCCTATATTAATTTCATGATGGATTAAACCACATTTATTTCGTTAAAAATAAACAAAATGATTAAATGTAGGGTGAATTGCCCTAATGTGGAACATTTTTGCATTTCAGACTTCGGGAATATATTGCGACATGAAGCCGATACAATAAATCAAAATCCAGTAACATTCTGAAATCCCCAGGATGTGTCCTAATCAAACCAAAAGAGAACATGCAGATATTAAACTCATAAAGAAACGGTAGACATATTACTACTCTTAGTGCCAAGTTGTCTCAGACAATCTGTTTTCCTAATGTGGGACAGTTATGTGCAAAATGTGGGACACTGAAAAGTCTATATTAAAGCCTCAGTCACCTTCATTCATGTAATAAAAAAATCTCAGGCCAGTAACACTCAAAGCTACAGTAAATGTGCAATACCATGCTATGTTACTATTTATAATGTTATTGTTGTTACAACAGAAGATGTTTTTATTTAAATTGAAGTTAAATGCATCAATCTGGTGCACTGAGGGCAAAATTAGGAGATTTGTGGATACAGCTCTCAACACTCATATGAAACAGAACTGTTCTTACAATGTGTGTTGGAAGGTATTAAATTACTATGCATATTTTATTGTGTAAACACACAGCTGATCACCTGAGAGCTGCCGTTTCATTCAGAGCGTTTAAAAAAAACGACGGTCTGATTTCAACAACTCAATGTGTGATTATTATAGCAGTAATATTAGACACTAATAATACAGTAAACTATGAACACTGTACATATTATTATTTGCCCGTGGGATTAGGGTGATCGGTAGTGAGAGCCGCTGCATTTTCCTCCGGTCGGATGTGATATAAAAACAAAGCGATTATTGTTGTTGTTGTAAACTCACGTGGATTAAATTTAGTGCATTCATTTCAACTCGCGAACATATGATACATTAAATGAATGTGAGGATGACGATCGAAAATCGTTTGTTTGACCCTGGATGCATTTCCTGATCTAAAAACATAGCGATGGTTTTGTACTTACGCCAACGTGAATTAAACATTATTTTGTTAAATAAAAACATGGTGATGTTTAGTAAATGATTACATGTCTCTTATTTAGCACAGAATATGATCCTATCCGTGACATATGGATCTTAACAAATATCCGCTATATCAGATACCTGTCGATCAGCTGTTTATTTCACATGAGTTTCAGTGTGGCAGCTTTTCACGGCTCCCCCTGGTGGATCCATGATCCATTGCAGCTGGTTTCATTATAATTAAATGTATTTATCAAGGGGGTGTTTCAAGTCCTGCGGGGGGTTTTACTTTTCAGCAGGGGCCCACCCCGTGCTGATCACGGACCCGCACGGGTAGGCGTCTGAAACGAAGTGCTACATCTGTAGAAACAAAGTTGTTTCTATCATTTAAGTAGGATTTAAACCAATTTAGAACTGTTTCCGAAAGTCCCACCCAGTTTTCCAGTCGGTCTAGTAATATGCTGTGGTCAACAGTGTCAAACGCAGCACTGAGATCTAATAATACTAACACTGAAGTTCTGCCACTGTCTGTGTTTAAGTGGATGTCGTTAAAGACCTTTACAAGAGCAGTCTCAGTGCTGTGGTTTGGACGAAAGCCTGACTGGAACACATCGAAACAACTATTTAAATTTTAAATGCAAGAAATTACTCAACTGTTGAAAAACAACTTTTTCAATGATTTTACCTAGAAATGGCAGGTTTGATATGGGCCTGTAATTGTTCATTACTGAAGCATCTAGATAAATAAACTTCCGTTGGGTCGCTTAAAAACAAATATCACAATTCGAATCGCAATCGCAATATTTGTCAGAAAAATTAGATTTTTTCCCAAAATCGTGTAGCCCTATTATAAACTACTATATAGTCCTTCTCTAAAATTGGGACTTTCCCTTCTCATTGAGGTGAAGCAAGTTTGGAAAGTTCAAGAATGTCCACATACTTTTGAGTGTCAAAAAAAAAATCCACCAGGGCTTCTCAGACAGGGCACTAGCAAGGCGTGTGCACAAGTTAAACAATAATATTCTTTACAATTATTAATCTTATACAAGTTTCATTTTTTAGAATTCCAAGTCTGAAATACATACTGTTTACAGCAGGGGTGGGGAACCTTTTTCCTCTCAAGGGCTATTTCAAATGTTTCAACATCCTCCGAGGGCCGTACAAATGATTGACCTCTACTTAAAAAAACTAAAATCACAGCCCATTCATTTGACCTTTCTTTCATGCTGTGCAAAGAAAAAGCAACCTCTTCATCCAGATATCTGTCCATGACTCGCGCATGCATGCACGTGCACGGTTGTGGCATGACCACCAAAACAGAAAGATATGGACAGAAGATGTGTGCAAATTAGTTCCCTATCCATGTGAACATGATTTAAGTGTGGGGGGGGGGGACCTAACCTGCATGCTCCCCCGGGAAGATTTTTTTTTAAATGTTGAAGTTGAAAGCATCAATCTGGTGCACTTTGAGAGCAACATTAGGAGATCTATGGATACATCTCTCAACACCCAGATGAAACAGAACTGGAAGCAGATTTACTTTTTCTTTATGGATATTTTACAAATCACTCCCCTTTCAAACTGTATTCTTGTTTATTGATAACAACTTTTTTTACTGTCATATAGTATTTTATACCTGTTTACTTTATTCTCTTATTTTTTTATAACTATAATGATCATATAAAGATGTGCCTTTACCTCACTGGTTGTAGAAAAAGCTTCTTATGCGGCTTTCACACCAGCGCTTTTCCCTTTCTAGCTCCGAGCGGGAGCTTTTCTGGTTCAGCTCCGGTTTCCCATTTCTGCTCCCGCTCTGTTCACACCGCCCAGAGCTGCCACTGCTGCGTCATGACATCACCGTTTATGTGCCTGCTTCATAAAATCCAAACCGCGCGGAAATCCGTCACATCGACAACAACAACAATGGCCGATTGTATTGAAGCGCTGTTTGCTTTGGTTATCCACTTACGAAACGAAATGGAAGGCAACGGACGACTTTACAAGGGACGACTTTACTTGGAACTTTACAAACATCACATGCCCCTACCCCCGCCTCAACACAAGAGGGACGTAAGCGACGCCGCCTCTTAGCTCCGAAGCTCTTGCCTCTAGACCAGGGGTGTCAAACTCAAGGCCCGGGGGCCAAATCCGGCCCACGACTTCATTTCATGTGGCCCCACAAGAGCTTTCAAATAATATAATAAGTTTATTATATGGTTACATGCCGCTTTACAGAAGCACATTGCCCATAAACTACATGTCCCACAATGCATCTCAAATTTGACTTTTTTCTCGGAATTTGACTTTTTTTTTCAAAATGTCACTTTTTTGTTTTTCCAGTATTTAGCTTTTCTTTTTAAATCATTTTGTGACATGCGCACTGAAGAGACTTGCAATTGTTTGCCCTAGACTTCTGCTTTCAGACTTGGTTAATTATGAAGTTATTACCCTATCCGATAATAAACCAATGCAGAGGCAATAATGTAATATAATACATTATTTAATATTATATATTTATTCTTATATAGTCGTATATATAAAACCGGCCCTTTGAGTGCAACCATGATGCTAATGTAGCCCGAGTTGAAATTGAGTTTGACACCCCTGCTCTAGTCCGACAATTTTTTTTTGATGGAGCATATGTGTTGCCTGGAAAGGAGTGAGCAGAGGGTAGAGTTGTCGATTCTTGTTCTGTTTTATGTGACTATCTGCCTCACCCTCTCAGACTTTCAGTTGCGCACGCTACTAAAGAGACGCGCTACCATGGAAACCAAACAATGGTGTAGCTGTATTAAAGTCTGAGTGGAAACAGTCCTGAGTAAATCTGATTTTGTCAGAAATCGGGAGAAATGCGGGAGAAATATGACCCCGGGAGGAAACCGGGAGAGGGCAGTGAAATCGGGAGTCTCCCGCGAAAATCGGGAGGGTTGGCAAGTATGGCTGGAAGTGAACCGGATTCCGGAGCTAAGAGGCGGCGCCTCTGCGGTGTGAACAGGAAAAACCGGTACCTTTCAGGCTCCGGCTTTCCGGAGCTGAAAACGCATTGGTGTGAAAGGGGCATTATATTCGGTAGCGTAGCTAGCTAACCAGATGCTAATAACAACAAAGTTATTGACTGTATGATCAGTATGACAGATGAACAGATCGCCACTGGGCTTTCAACTAAAGACACAGCCAGGCAAAAACTGCGGCATGTGTACGGCTTCTTGTGGGTACTGCAATTTCTGAAGTGCAAGCGACGTTCTGGTGCTCTCCATCAGAACTGCACCCCTGTCAGACGAGACATATACCACGTGATGATACGTTAGGCTCGTGTTGTGTTCAAGGACCCTGACTTTGGCCAGGAAAAACAGACACTCGCATGTTTAATTATTTTGCGGTCTAGATTTCTTTAATTCTTTTCTTTTTTGCCTGTGTTTATAAATTACCTCGAGGGCCTTATGAAATGGTCTCACTGGCCTGGTTTACAGTATCTCCAGAGTAAGGAATGTTTGAACAGACCATTACTCCTCAACACAATATCATCTAAAATATGTCCCATTGGACCTAATGCCTATTCGTCCAGCACCTAGAAACCAAACACCTGGTCTCAGTCCAAGGAACAGAAGTACATGGCTAATTATTAGGCGGAATGGTGTCATCAGATTGGGCCTACCAAGAGTTTTTTTATGTTGGCAAGTTTACTTTGGCAAAGGGTGGAGTAGAGCAGGTCATGCCTTTCCCAACAGGAAAAATATCATGAAGGTCCATCAGTCTGCATAACAATAATCTATTTGCTTCTGTTTGTTGCGCAGGGAGGGTTTATCTTCGGAGCGAAGGGGCCTTCAAACAATAGGTGGTTGGTTTTTGGGGGTAATGTGCTGTTGGACATATTGGTCATGGACATCTTTCTGACCATTGATCTGCTTTCACATGATTCACGTCGAAACGGCTCTGCGCTCACGTGGTGTATTTTTTGGAGAGAGCAGTGCTGCTCGACTAGGCGGAAGCACATCACTCAAAATTGTCGCCAAACACGGCGCTCAAAGGTCAAATCATTTAAACTTCGACCTTGTTTAACGCTGAACTTCGCAACCAATCAGATGCCAGCTGTGCTATGCTAGCAGGAAGTTGGCTTATCTGGCACCCGCATCTCACAGCCAAAGTGCGAGAGAGAGAGAGGGTGCACTGCCCGGTACCGGCGCTGTTGTTATTAGCATCTGGTGCTAGCTGCTCTAACGGATGTAAGAAGAAGATGTTTCTACAATGATGTGGAGGGAGAGTCCTCTCCAGTCAGACTGAGAGGCTGATAACTGCAGCTCAGTGAGGTAAAGGATACTGAGTGTTTAGATAGTTCACTTTAGTCTAAGTTCAAACGGTTTGGTCACAATTTATGTAACCACATATTTCCAAGGCACTCCTTTATAATTATTTGGATTTAGGTTTGAAATCACGTCTCGCTCGTGAGGACCGGGCTAGACCAGGAAACTGAGATGGAGCGTTTAAGGAAACTACAGTGGTGCGGGAAGCTGAATTGCAACAACAGCGTTACAAGTTGGACCTCATCCAAGAGGGTAAGCTTTCTTCTGGGGTGTCGCCAGCTACTTTTGATGTAGCTTATAACTTGAGGTTGTTACCGAAATGCAAGGAGAACACTGTAGATTCTTTTTTTGGATTTTTGAGCGACTTAGCCAAAGACGACAGTGGTCTGATTCAGAGAAAACATTGCTGTTACAGTGTGTGTTAACTGGTAGGGCTCAAGAAGCATGTTCTGCATTAAGTATGGCTGACAGTGAAGATTACTTAAGGGTAAAGACTGCAGTGCTAAAAGCTTATGAGTTGGTGCCTGAGGCCTACCGTCAGCAGTTCAGGAAGCTAAGGAAGTCAGAAGGACAGACCTATGTGGAACTTGTTCGGGAGCTGACGATGAAATGTAATCGGTGGGTCACGGCTTCCGAAGTAGTAAATCTTAATGATTTGAGGGAATTGTTCCTTCTTGAACAATTCAAAGATATCCTTCCAGAACACGTTTCTACGTACCTGAATGAGAATAAGGTTAAAAATGTAACAGACGCCGGGGTGTTAGCTGATGAATACACGTTAACACACAAGATTGATTCAGGGGAGAGATTTGACTGGTAACTGGTCTGGTGACCCCAGATGTAAAGTAGATCTAAGTACTTGTTACTTTTGTTTGGGTAAAGGACACCAGAAAAAGGAATGCCCAGTACTTGCAAAAACCAAGGGACTCCAAAATGTTAAGTTTCCCAGGCCTGTTGCCCTTGCAGCTTCTCCCCACACGGTTGCTAGGGATGACGCTATAGCTGCGGTTAAACTCTAAACTACCCCGCAACCAGTTGCTGCTGCGGTTTCTAACTACAGACATACTTAGCGGAACCTAAATTATCAATGCAATCCTCCATTCTCGGCAATAGGTAGCAATCTGTCACCGTAACAGCGTTCACCTTACGGTAGTCCGTAATAAAGCGCGGAGAACCATCAGATTTCGCCTCTACCAGACACGGCGAACACCATGGGCTAGAGCTCTGTGTCGCCAGGCCATTTGATACAAGATATGTTGCCTCCTGTTTCATAAGCTCGCGCTTGGTCGGATTGACACGGTACGGATGTTGTTTAATCGGCCTCGCACCCTTTACATCGATGTCGTGCGTTATCACATTAGTTTGTGTCGGGACATCATGGAAAACGCTCGGGAAACCATCCACCAACTGGGTTATGTCATGCTGCTGGGCCTCCTGCAGATGACCTAACACAGTGGGCAATG